>NW_019384976.1:324799-484090 GCF_000671375.1 Centruroides sculpturatus | reverse complement strand
CTGGCAGGGCAAAAAAATCCTTAGTTAATTAATTTTCATTATAGACAGCTTTATAAAAGTATAAAAGCTCTCATAAAGTATTTTTCTGAGGTCTGTCTTATCAGGTAAATTACTGTACACAGTGTATTCATTAATTTTCATTTTCATGTAGTAAAGGCTCTATGCCTTCATAAAGGACGTACTTTTCCTTTGTTTAAGGGTATTTGGGCAGTTTATTCTCTGTTATATTGTCAAGTAAACAATACATACAAGTACAGTACAATATTTTCTGGGGAAACACTCGTACTTCTTTTTTTAACCCCAATCCCGATAACCCGGCATTTTCACAAACTCGGCCATCCTTCGGTCCACATTAGACTGAGTTTTCGAGGTTCTACTGTACTATAATTGTGTAGTGTGAACAATGTAGAATTTTTTCTCGCCAGTTTAATTTGTTATATTTCCCAAAAACTGCTTTATATTGTTGAGAAAATATAAACAAATATAACGACAAAAATTTTATTGTATTTATTATTTTTGTAACAAATTATCAAAAACTATAATATATAAAAGAAATTTAAAGATTACATTTCATCAGTAGAATGTACGAAAACTGAATGCAACAATGGTCTAATTCTGTTTTTTTTTAATAACAAAGAAAACAAAGGGAGGTAAACAAAGAAAGTTGAAATATTATACTGTAAAAGTGGTATATACTAGATTTTTTCATATATTGCTGTTATACTTGTTTTGTTTCTATCAATACTTAAACTTAGTAATCTTTCATTCTATTTAGAGAAATATATTTAATACATGAAAGCATGGCACTGCACTCAATTTCAACATTTGAGAGAATTAAAATTATTCTTTTAATCACTATATCAGTGTATTTCTATTAATAGGACTTATCATACTGGTGTACAAGATTGCAGACTCACAGTTACACAGATTAAAATTGTTTTATTTTCAATTACCTGGACACATACAATTTACGTTTCGGACTTGTATGTCCCTCCTCAGCAGGTATTCAATAAACAAATTCTAAAATTTAAATCTAAATTTGTTTATTGTTTAAATTTTAGAATTTGTTTATTGAATACCTGCTGAGGAGGGACATACAAGTCCGAAACGCAAATTGTATGTGTCCAGGTAATTGAAAATAAAACAATTTTAATCTGTGTAACTGTGAGTCTGCAATCTTGTACACCAGTATGATAAGTCCTATTAATAGAAATACACTGATATAGTGATTAAAAGAATAATTTTAATTCTCTCAAATGTTGAAATTGAGTGCAGTGCCATGCTTTCATGTATTAAATATATTTCTCTAAATAGAATGAAAGATTACTAAGTTTAAGTATTGATAGAAACAAAACAAGTATAACAGCAATATATGAAAAAATCTAGTATATACCACTTTTACAGTATAATATTTCAACTTTCTTTGTTTACCTCCCTTTGTTTTCTTTGTTATTAAAAAAAAACAGAATTAGACCATTGTTGCATTCAGTTTTCGTACATTCTACTGATGAAATGTAATCTTTAAATTTCTTTTATATATTATAGTTTTTGATAATTTGTTACAAAAATAATAAATACAATAAAATTTTTGTCGTTATATTTGTTTATATTTTCTCAACAATATAAAGCAGTTTTTGGGAAATATAACAAATTAAACTGGCGAGAAAAAATTCTACATTGTTCACACTACACAATTATAGTACAGTAGAACCTCGAAAACTCAGTCTAATGTGGACCGAAGGATGGCCGAGTTTGTGAAAATGCCGGGTTATCGGGATTGGGGTTAAAAAAAGAAGTACGAGTGTTTCCCCAGAAAATATTGTACTGTACTTGTATGTATTGTTTACTTGACAATATAACAGAGAATAAACTGCCCAAATACCCTTAAACAAAGGAAAAGTACGTCCTTTATGAAGGCATAGAGCCTTTACTACATGAAAATGAAAATTAATGAATACACTGTGTACAGTAATTTACCTGATAAGACAGACCTCAGAAAAATACTTTATGAGAGCTTTTATACTTTTATAAAGCTGTCTATAATGAAAATTAATTAACTAAGGATTTTTTTTGCCCTGCTAGGGTGTGGCCGAGTTATCCGGAGTGCCGGGTTATCAAGAGCCGAGTTTTCGAGGTTCTACTGTAAAAACTGGAACATTAGAAGTACTGAAAATTGTAGTAGTCTGGAACATCTGAAGCTGTTGCTGTATACAGTTTGTTTCAAAATTATAAACACATCCAACTTTTTTCAATAACAAAAACATTAACAATAGTAAAGTATTTATTATATTAGTATGTTGTTTACAGCATCAATTTAAAAATTTTCTGAAATTTTTAGAGCTGTTAGACAATTACAAAAAACTTATCACAGATTTTCAATTTGGTTATTTTGGTTATTAGTCAAAAGAGGTATGAAGACTTCCACCCAGCTTGGAATTTTTTAAACACCTAGCGTATAGCCCTAATTTAGTGCAAAGCAACTTTCACCTCTTTCCTGAACTGAAAACATGGCTAGGAGGGCAGAAGTTTGAGACTTATGACGATCTTCAAAACACGTTAAGACCCATCTCAAGTCACCGGCGGCAACATCCTATGAAGAGGAGATTGCAAAGCTTGTCCACAGATATGACAAATGCCTCAATCTTCACGGTGATTATGTCGAAAAGTAATCATGTTTGTACATAACTTTTGGTAATAAATTCATTTTGTTATTTACACTTCTCTTTGTTTTATAGATCATCAGAGATTGAAAAAAAACAGCCTATGTAGAAAAGCAGCATTGAAAGAAATGAAGAGGGATGAGTTTTTTTAAAATCGTCCATCTTGGTTTCTTTCAATGGTAATGAGAAAAAAAAAAATGAAAGTTAAGAGAAGTGCCATTGAGCATATGTAATTTGCCTCTTTTTATGCTTACAGTATATACAGTTTTCATCAGCTTTGTCATATATACATATGTCATAATAAACAATCATATACAGCATAATATACATGAACATTACAAACATACATGTTTCTATAGGATAAAGAAAAGATCTCAAGAGACTGAATAATTTCAAGTACTGGTATTTCTTATATATTTGGGGTAAAAAAATAGAAATTTTTTCAAATAAGAAAATATTTTCGAGCATGCAGAAAATCCATTGTTCGTGATATAACAGATTCTCGGAACAACAGATAATTTTTGGCAGCCCAAACAATCTGTTAAAATAAGATTCTTCTGTAGTTCCCCATCTTGTTTGACAGGGAACTCTCCTACTTATTATTTCTTTAAACATATTATAAATGCAAATATATTAGCATTTTCTAGTTTAAGTACTTATATTTAATATACTAAAAAATGTATTTTTCTTTTTACAAAAAATTTTATTCTCAAATATGCTTTATTTATAGGTTAAATAATACTTTGGTATTTATAATAATTCAGCTCTTATTTTAAAATAAAACTGATTAAGATACATATTTTGATATTGTTATGATGTTCTGCCATTTATAACCAAAAAAATGCACAATGCGCTCATTCATTTCTTTTTATAAAAAATGGAGGAAACACATGATTTAAAAAAACTGATAATTTATTTTGTAAGATTTGATTCTAACAAACTCAGTTCTAACTGTTGTAAAATTACAATGATTACTTTCAGTTTGGAGTAATGCAGTTAAACCTTGATATGTGTGGCTTTGATCAGTGCAGGTTTAGGTTAACGTGGGTTAGTTCTGAGGGATTTTCAACATTGTCAGTTCAATAGATCTCAGAACTAGCAATGCTAAACTGATCTCTTCTCCCCACTCCTGCTCATTGTTAGTTAGTAGGGAAAAGTGAACCTTAGTTTTCCTAGTGCAGTGCTCTTATTTGGATAATTGAATGTAAGTTTTCACATTTAGTGTAATTTTTGCAAACATTTCTATTTTAATTCTTCAGCTTTTACAGAAAAAACTATTTAGAAAAAAGAAGATAGCAACTGTGCAGGGCACATTTGATAAATATTTTGTTTAATTTTAAAAATTTTTTACTTCAAATATTTTCTTGGGCTACTGTAGTGGTTAATTTAAATTAATTAAACTCTCTCTGATCAATCATTAATGTTACCTTCTACAATCAGTTTTCATTTTTGTATACTGTACTTTTTCTAAAATCTAAATAAAAAATTATGATTTCATACGTCTTCTTACTGACCTAATTCACAATTTATTTCTTCTTGATTGTTAAATTCAATATGCGATGTTTCAATATATACAGTATACTTGCAAAACCAATTAACTATGTTACCTTTATATATATTTACAGTGTGACATTACAGAATAGTCATTGCATAAAAAAAATTTAAATCAAATATTGTAATATAGATTACTCCAAAGAATTTATTTTTCATCACCTACTAAAGATAAAAATAAACTATATATTTGAATGTTCTTAAATTCAGAACATTGAATTTACATTTCATAATATTTTTATGGTCCCAAAATAAACAGAAATGCTCAAAAGATTTCTAAATGTGTAATTTTTAATTAATTAATAGCCTTCTTCTATTTCAATAATTATTAATTCATTCCTTTATTTAAGAATTTTAGTAATGAATGAAGTTAAGTAACTTTTATTAATTTAAAATTAAACAACTTTAGATACTTTTAATAAATTCTAACTATAAAATTTTATGTATAAGCTTGTGAACTTAACATAAGTGTAATAGTTTCAATAATCTAATATTGCAATACTTATACATGTAACACAAACAAAATAAAATGCAAAATTAAATATTATTCAATTTGAATTTTTACTATTTGATTAAATAATCTCTTTGTGACATTGTAGATAATATCATTTCATCTGATTTTCTTCATTCAACTGAAACACTTGAATTAATAAATAACATTCAATTACTTTAAAAATGTAAAGATAAATAATAAAACAAATATTCACCTTGTTTCTTTTTTTCTCTCTGTTTCATTATGTGAGACTTCAATGCAGCCCACATGGCAAGACTCATTTTTGGACGTTCAATTAATGCTGGCATTTTAGAATTTCTAACTTACAATCTAAAAAAGAAATTCAAATTTATATAAAATAGAATTTCACATTTTGTTTCTAAGTTATATAATTAAAAATTATCCAAATACATTTATATTAAATTTTTAAATATATTAACTGAAAATTATAATTTTGGGGGGGGAATTGATGCCGTCAAGATTTAAAACACCAACCTCATGACTATGAAACTGGCATACCCCCACCAACTACCAGCCACTCTAGAAATGATGGGAATTCTAAATGTTTTAAGTGATTTGCAATTTTCAACCTTAATTTTCTCATTTAATTTTTACTGCTTGGCATACGTCAGTCAGTTAGGGACCAAGTTAGGGACTATAACCTTACCAAGTTTGATCAAAATTGGTGATCCCAATGTTGTTAGATTATAACAGTTCAAGCCTACAAAACTCAAAACTAAAAGAAATGAAATAAGTAATCTTTGATCCGAACTTTCATGAATACCATACTAATGAATACCATGAATACCACATACTAAAAACACTGACAAATATCTTTGTTGCAACTCCAACTTGGCTGTTAACACACTCAAAATAACTTTGCTTTAATATCTTTTTTTGAAATGTTGCTGAGAAAGTTAAAAACCAAATTACTGCAGAATATGATCATCAAAATTAAAAATAGCTAACAAATACATCATTCACCTCAACAGTATATATAATGTGAAAAGTTTGAAACAACAGAATTATTTGCATACAGACAGAAAACAACAGGTCATTTCCAATATAGAATTTTTTGTTAGTCATAGCTAATTCTGAGACTAAATTAAAAACAAATTCAGATATTCTTACTTTTACACACTTTACATTCCTCATTTCTTGCTTTTATTGGGTTGAGTCATAAATAAGTTCCGTTAGCAAGTAGTTGTAAATGACTGTCGAATACTTGCCAGATGTTGTGTTGCTTCAACTAAGTTTTATTAGTGGCTATTAGCAAATAGTCTATAAATGTAAATTTTAACACTGAAGTGTCAATAATGTAAAAAAAAATTGTTTCTGAATTCATTTAAAACGGAACATTTGAAAGTGCATGTTCGCCATATCATGTTGTGGGAGTTTAAACTCGGCAATAACGCTACAGAAACAGCAAAAAAGATTTGCAATGTACGGCAGTGGCGTAATTTCAGACAGAGCAGTTCGAAAGTGGTTTACAAAATTTCGTTCTGGTGATTTCTCCTTAAAAGATGATGAAAGACCAGGCCGCTCCTCAGACTTCGATGATGATGTTTTAAAGGCCTTGATTGAGCAGAATCCACGGCAAACGACGAGGGAGTTAGCAGAGAAGCTGCACACATCCCAATCAACTATCAATTGTCACCTCCAAAAGCTAGGAAAAGTAAGCAAGTTGGGAGTTTGGGTTCCACATAACCTCAGTGAACGGAATAAGGCTGACAGAAGGTCGATAGCTGCTACCTTGCTTTCTTGGCAAAAAGAGGAATCATTTTTGGCTAAAATTGTTACGGGAGATGAAAAGTGGATCACATACGAAAATGTTATTCGAAAAAGACAATGGGTTGACAAAAATGATCAGCCACAACCGGACCCTAAGCCAAGTGTGCATGGAAGGAAAATTTTGTTGTGTGTATGGTGGGATCGTCGAGGAATTATCCATTTTGAGTTGTTGCCACGCAATGAAACTGTTACTGCAAATGTATACATACAACAGTTAGAGCAACTTCGGCTAAAACTTCATGAAAAGCGCCCTGCACTTGTTAACAGAAAAAAGATCACCTTATTGCATGACAATGCAAGGCCACACACAGCGAAGATTACACAAGAAAAAATTTTGGAGTTTGGCTGGTCTGTTTTGCCTCATCCACCTTATTCACCGGACCTGGCACCAACAGATTTCCATCTTTTCCGGGCACTGCAGAATGCTTTACAAGGGCAATGCTTCCAAAATGATGACCAAGTTCAGGAGTTCGTCCAGGAGTTTTTTGATTCGAAACCACCAGAATTTTATGTAAGAGGAATTGACAAGTTGCCCGAAAAATGGCAAGAAGTCATTAATAATGATGGTGAATATGTAATAGATTAAAGTCTATTGCTGTACATTTTATTGGCAAATAAATTTCAGTTTAGAAAACAGAACTTATTTATGACTCAACCCAATACATACTTTACATTTCTAATTTGAAATTATAACACCAATTTGGCAGCAACTGCTTGTGATACAACATAGCAACACATAATGCAGTATGCAGGAGTTGAATAGAACCATACCCATATTATTATTATAAATTGTGAGGTGTATTTTAAAAATGAAATGAATAGTTATAAAAACTGACTGGCAACAGCAGCTGGATTGCAGTTGAAAGTAATATCAGCAAGTACTCTAGGCTTCTAGTAGCCATATTTTCACCAGTATACTGTTGGCTGTTTTTGTGTTACAGTGCATAATGACGGCTGCAAAAGTCAACAATCCCACAAGTTGTGAAATATAGTCTGTGCTTCAATTTCTGCAAGCAAAAAGTCGTACTTCCTAAATTCACTGTGAATTGTATGAAATTTATGGGCCTATAGCAAGGAATAAAGAAAAGTAAGAAAATGGTATCATGAGTTTAAAAAAGGCCATTTAAATGTTTATGATGAAGAGTGGAGTGGTAGGCCTAGTGTTCAGACCAACAACCTTGTTAAACATGTAAATACCAGAGCATGAGAAAATCGGCACTTCACAACTAGTGCTCTTGCCATGAACTTTTCAGACATATCACAGACAATATTGTTCCAAATTGTTACTGAAACCTTAGGATATCAGAAAACTGTGTGCAAACAACAATCCTTGCAGTGGCATCATTAAAATTCACCAATGGCAAAAAAGTTCAAAGTCATCGATCTGCCTACAAGATTATGACAACTGTTTTCAGCAACTAAAGAAATATGCTTTTAGGTGGATTTCCTGAAACCAGGAACAATAATCATTATTGAAGGTGTATTATGAAACACTTTCTAAACTGAGACATGCCATTCTGAAACAGTGTGATAGAATGTAGAGATCAAAAAATGATCTCCTGCACAACCTGTGCTCTCACTGCCGCCTCCACTGTTCAGACGCTTCAGTGATTTGAATGAGAACTGCTTAATCACCCTTCCTTACAATCTTGACCTTGCACCCAGTGAATATCACCTCTTCCTGAACTTAAAGAAATGGCTTGCATTTCAAATTTTTGAAATGCAAGCCACTTAAACAGCAGTGCTGGACTGGTTAAAATTGCAGATGGCAGAATTTTATGCAGAGGATATAAAGAAACTTGTTTCACAGTACCAAAAGTGTTTGTAAAAAATTGTGACTGCATAGAAAAATGAAAAGGTTACGTGCATATGTTTGTAATACATAATAAAATTTTGACAAAGTATTTCTGTTTTTTTATAATCATTCAGTCCTTTTTATTTGAAATACACTTCATATTACAGGCACAATATAATTTGGTTTCTCCAGAATTATTTTTAATGTTTTAAATGAGATAATCATAATCAACTAAAAATTAAATAATCAAGTATTAAATTTGTAAGAAAATCGTTAGAAAGACTTTTTCTGTAAATAAAATCATGTTCTAATGTAAACTATANCCAGACCCTAAGCCAAGTGTGCATGGAAGGAAAATTTTGTTGTGTGTATGGTGGGATCGTCGAGGAATTATCCATTTTGAGTTGTTGCCACGCAATGAAACTGTTACTGCAAATGTATACATACAACAGTTAGAGCAACTTCGGCTAAAACTTCATGAAAAGCACTCTGCATTTGTTAACAGAAAAAAAATCACCTTATTGCATGTGTGTGGCCTGACAATGCAAGGCCACACACAGCGAAGATTACACAAGAAAAAATTTTGGAGTTTGGCTGGTCTGTTTTGCCTCATCCACCTTATTCACCGGACCTGGCACCAACAGATTTCCATCTTTTCCGGGCACTGCAGAATGCTTTACAAGGGCAATGCTTCCAAAATGATGACCAAGTTCAGGAGTTCGTCCAGGAGTTTTTTGATTCGAAACCACCAGAATTTTATGTAAGAGGAATTGACAAGTTGCCCAAAAAATGGCAAGAAGTCATTAATAATGATGGTGAATATGTAATAGATTAAAGTCTATTGCTGTACATTTTATTGGCAAATAAATTTCAGTTTAGAAAACAGAACTTATTTATGACTCAACCCAATACATACTTTACATTTCTAATTTGAAATTATAACACCAATTTGGCAGCAACTGCTTGTGATACAACATAGCAACACATAATGCAGTATGCAGGAGTTGAATAGAACCATACCCATATTATTATTATAAATTGCGAGGTGTATTTTAAAAATGAAATGAATAGTTATAAAAACTGACTGGCAACAGCAGCTGGATTGTAGTTGAAAGTAATATCAGCAAGTATTCTAGGCTTCTAGTAGCCATATTTTCACCAGTATACTGTTGGCTGTTTTTGTGTTACAGTGCATAATGATGGCTGCAAAAGTCAACAATCCCACAAGTTGTGAAATACAGTCTGTGCTTCAATTTCTGCAAGCAAAAAGTCGTACTTCCTAAATTCACTGTGAATTGTATGAAATTTATGGGCCTATAACAAGGAATGAAGAAAAGTAAGAAAATGGTATCATGAGTTTAAAAAAGGCCATTTAAATGTTCATGATGAAGAGTGGAGTGGTAGGCCTAGTGTTCAGACCAACAACCTTGTTAAACATGTAAATACCAGAGCATGAGAAAATCGGCACTTCACAACTNTTTGGATAATTGAATGTAAGTTTTCACATTTAGTGTAATTTTTGCAAACATTTCTATTTTAATTCTTCAGCTTTTACAGAAAAAACTATTTAGAAAAAAGAAGATAGCAACTGTGCAGGGCACATTTGATAAATATTTTGTTTAATTTTAAAAATTTTTTACTTCAAATATTTTCTTGGGCTACTGTAGTGGTTAATTTAAATTAATTAAACTCTCTCTGATCAATCATTAATGTTACCTTCTACAATCAGTTTTCATTTTTGTATACTGTACTTTTTCTAAAATCTAAATAAAAAATTATGATTTCATACGTCTTCTTACTGACCTAATTCACAATTTATTTCTTCTTGATTGTTAAATTCAATATGCGATGTTTCAATATATACAGTATACTTGCAAAACCAATTAACTATGTTACCTTTATATATATTTACAGTGTGACATTACAGAATAGTCATTGCATAAAAAAAATTTAAATCAAATATTGTAATATAGATTACTCCAAAGAATTTATTTTTCATCACCTACTAAAGATAAAAATAAACTATATATTTGAATGTTCTTAAATTCAGAACATTGAATTTACATTTCATAATATTTTTATGGTCCCAAAATAAACAGAAATGCTCAAAAGATTTCTAAATGTGTAATTTTTAATTAATTAATAGCCTTCTTCTATTTCAATAATTATTAATTCATTCCTTTATTTAAGAATTTTAGTAATGAATGAAGTTAAGTAACTTTTATTAATTTAAAATTAAACAACTTTAGATACTTTTAATAAATTCTAACTATAAAATTTTATGTATAAGCTTGTGAACTTAACATAAGTGTAATAGTTTCAATAATCTAATATTGCAATACTTATACATGTAACACAAACAAAATAAAATGCAAAATTAAATATTATTCAATTTGAATTTTTACTATTTGATTAAATAATCTCTTTGTGACATTGTAGATAATATCATTTCATCTGATTTTCTTCATTCAACTGAAACACTTGAATTAATAAATAACATTCAATTACTTTAAAAATGTAAAGATAAATAATAAAACAAATATTCACCTTGTTTCTTTTTTTCTCTCTGTTTCATTATGTGAGACTTCAATGCAGCCCACATGGCAAGACTCATTTTTGGACGTTCAATTAATGCTGGCATTTTAGAATTTCTAACTTACAATCTAAAAAAGAAATTCAAATTTATATAAAATAGAATTTCACATTTTGTTTCTAAGTTATATAATTAAAAATTATCCAAATACATTTATATTAAATTTTTAAATATATTAACTGAAAATTATAATTTTGGGGGGGGAATTGATGCCGTCAAGATTTAAAACACCAACCTCATGACTATGAAACTGGCATACCCCCACCAACTACCAGCCACTCTAGAAATGATGGGAATTCTAAATGTTTTAAGTGATTTGCAATTTTCAACCTTAATTTTCTCATTTAATTTTTACTGCTTGGCATACGTCAGTCAGTTAGGGACCAAGTTAGGGACTATAACCTTACCAAGTTTGATCAAAATTGGTGATCCCAATGTTGTTAGATTATAACAGTTCAAGCCTACAAAACTCAAAACTAAAAGAAATGAAATAAGTAATCTTTGATCCGAACTTTCATGAATACCATACTAATGAATACCATGAATACCACATACTAAAAACACTGACAAATATCTTTGTTGCAACTCCAACTTGGCTGTTAACACACTCAAAATAACTTTGCTTTAATATCTTTTTTTGAAACGCTGCTGAGAAAGTTAAAAACCAAATTACTGCAGAATATGATCATCAAAATTAAAAATAGCTAACAAATACATCATTCACCTCAACAGTATATATAATGTGAAAAGTTTGAAACAACAGACTTATTTGCATACAGACAGAAAGCAACAGGTCATTTGCAATATAGATTTTTTTGTTAGTCATAGCTAATTCTGAGACTAAATTAAAAACAAATTCAGATATTCTTACTTTTACACACTTTACATTCCTCATTTCTTGCTTTTACATACTTTGCATTTCTAATTTGAAATTATAACACCAATTTGGCAGCAACTGCTTGTGATACAACATAGCAACACATAATGCAGTATGCAGGAGTTGAATAGAACCATACCCATATTATTATTATAAATTGTGAGGTGTATTTTAAAAATGAAATGAATAGTTATAAAAACTGACTGGCAACAGCAGCTGGATTGCAGTTGAAAGTAATATCAGCAAGTACTCTAGGCTTCTAGTAGCCATATTTTCACCAGTATACTGTTGGCTGTTTTTGTGTTACAGTGCATAATGACGGCTGCAAAAGTCAACAATCCCACAAGTTGTGAAATACAGTCTGTGCTTCAATTTCTGCAAGCAAAAAGTCGTACTTCCTAAATTCACTGTGAATTGTATGAAATTTATGGGCCTATAACAAGGAATGAAGAAAAGTAAGAAAATGGTATCATGAGTTTAAAAAAGGCCATTTAAATGTTCATGATGAAGAGTGGAGTGGTAGGCCTAGTGTTCAGACCAACAACCTTGTTAAACATGTAAATACCAGAGCATGAGAAAATCGGCACTTCACAACTAGTGCTCTTGCCATGAACTTTTCAGACATATCACAGACAATATTGTTCCAAATTGTTACTGAAACCTTAGGATATCAGAAAACTGTGTGCAAGATGGGTACTGAAAATTCTCACAAAAACCACAATGACAGCTGCACATGCATTTTGAACCATTACCAGAGAGAGAAAAACAAAAATTTTTTTTCCCACATTGAGAACTGGTGACGAAAGTTGGATTTCTCACAGCAATGCTGAGTCCAAACAACAATCCGTGCAGTGGCATCATTAAAATTCACCAATGGCAAAAAAGTTCAAAGTCATCGATCTGCCTACAAGATTATGACAACTGTTTTCAGCAACTAAAGAGGTATGCTTTTAGGTGGATTTCCTGAAACCAGGAACAACAATCACAGCAAAGGAGTATTATGAAACACTTTAAAACTGAGACATGCCATTCTGAAACAGTGTGTTAGAATGCTGAGATCAAAAAATTTTCTCCTGTACAACCTGTGCTCTCACACTGCTGCCTCCACTGTTCAGATGCTTCAATGATTTGAATGAGAACTGCTTAATCACCCTTCCTTACAGTCTTGACCTTGCACCCAGTGAATATCACCTCTTCCTGAACTTAAAGAAGTGGCTTGCATTTCAAATTTTTGAAATGCAAGCCACTTAAACAGCAGTGCTGGACTGGTTGAAATTGCAGATGGCAGAATTTTATGCAGAGGATATAAAGAAACTTGTTTCACAGTACCAAAAGTGTTTGTAAAAAATTGTGACTGCATAGAAAAATGAAAAGGTTACGTGCATATGTTTGTAATACATAATAAAATTTTGACAAAGTATTTCTGTTTTTTTATAATCATTCAGTCCTTTTTATTTGAAATACACTTCATATTACAGGCACAATATAATTTGGTTTCTCCAGAATTATTTTTAATGTTTTAAATGAGATAATCATAATCAACTAAAAATTAAATAATCAAGTATTAAATTTGTAAGAAAATCGTTAGAAAGACTTTTTCTGTAAATAAAATCATGTTCTAATGTAAACTATATATCAAATATTGTTAAAATTGAAGCTCCAAATGAGACAGATAAAACCTTATCAAAGCCATAAACCATGCCTATAGAAGTAAAAGAAAGATAAAGGTACCAATAGTGTAAATGTGACCTTTTGGAAGATATAGTACCAAATTCACCTATCTGGAATTCTGAAGACCCTCAAAACTGGAGTAAAATTTAAGTGCAAAAATCCAGAACTATTTCTCAAAACAATGCTAAAAATCGACCATTTTCCAGTTTACTAGACAGTTAAAAGCTCATAAAATACAAGAAATGCCATTACATCAACCACTTCCAGGGCACAATATGAATCACACCACACACCCCATTAAGCCCATGACAGGTTTAACAAACAGCCTGGTCAGATATTCTAATAATGGCTGTGTTCAGCAGACTCAACAGTTCCAGAGCTGTCGAGTATTTTTCTGCCGAACGCCCTTTACAGTAGCACTCTTTTGGAACATATTTGGTGTTTCGACATCACGTTTCGTAGCGTCTTTCATTAACGCTACCTATCGCTAGCCAAAACTGACCAATGAGACTTTTTGTTCCAATGCAATGTCACTCGTCGTTCAGCAGATCCAGCTTGCTACATAACAGTTACCGATTTGCTCAGTTACAACTGTTGAGTCTGCCAAACGTAGCCAATAAAGGTGTCACGAAAACTTCGGCTGCTAATATATTTCCAAGGGTCGCAATTAGAGATACGGTTCCTTTCACTTTTTGGTCGTCTTGGCATTCTAAAATTTGGAGGGTTCAGAACTGTTCAGAACTGCAATTTTACCTAAATATTTATCAATTAAAGCAAATTTTAATGATAATTAACTTCTATTATTAGCAATTGCTGGAAAGATATAAAAATGTTTTCTATAATACTTACAATTTTTACGTTTCACTACATTTAAACTCAAAACAGCTTCAATATATTTAAAACGAAGCTTAATCAGCAACTTCTCTCTTCTCTAATTATTCACTATTAAAAAAAATAATACGATTTTAATAAAGAATTAAATATTTCTTGAAAAATTAGAATATATTTTCACGTATACAACACGCTTTTAACCTCATTTTATAATATGTACAATTACCTGAATAATCAGTATTATTTTCGAAATATTAAAATTTGCGAGTCTATCTCATTTAATATTTGTTCGGCCATCTTGTGACCGCTCCAAACAGCTACGGCGATTTTAAGCCACCTGGCGAGCTATTCTGTTACTATTTATTTACTGCAATTTCTTAAAATTCTTATGAATCATTTGCACGTGTAGTCGATTATAATAAACTAAACTATAAAGATAGATGCAGAGAAGTTAATTGTTTTATTGTAGAAAACGTGGTTGCTGTATCTTCAAATTCTGTGTGTAGCGTCTTTGCAATCCCCGCATTTCTTTATGCAGCGCTCGAGAAGCGCTTTACAGCGAACACACTGAAACTGGTTTCTAATTGGCCAACACTGCTCGTGACGTCATTTCGCTACACTCTCGCTGCATAAAGAAACGCGGGGAATCCAAAGAATAATTTTGGTAGACGATCAAACAGCAATTAGTTAGAAAAACGTTACGGTTTATTTAAAACACTTTTTTTAATTCAGATGCATTTCGGGTTGGCTTGTATTCCCAACCCCTCTTCAGTGCTGTTAAAATTATAAAAAAACAAGGCGAGTTTCACGACATTGGTAGGACGTAACAAAAACGTGGGGTGACGATAACATAAAAAACTTACATGCTATATAATGGTACAGGATAGACTTGTGTGACAATATTTTTATTACATACTTGTATGACTATTTTCTATAATATGAAAAAAGTAAAGGGCGCGGCTGTTTAACACAACATTTATATGAAAAAATATATAACATAGATTATTAATTTCAAAATATCTATAAACACTTACATTTTTAGTTAAAATGTATTATTCCCGATGAAGATGAAACAGAGTAAAAATTGACAACTGGTATTAACCGTGTTCACAGAGTAACAGTATACCAACAAGTAATGTTATTTAAACCATTCTTAATATATATTTTTTAATTTTGCTTCAATCATTTTCTTGTGTTCGGAATTTGATAAATAAATTGTCTTCTGTATTTACGTGGTGCAAAATGCCCACCGTGGAGAGGTAAAAGACAATCTTCTTAATTAAATTCTACGTCTCGAGGCTTGACCATGTCCGAAAATCGTTTGAATAAATACCTTTTTCGTCGATTTTCGGCCACGAAATTCTTATGATTTCGATTTATTTCGCCCAATATTATTTGGCTTTTCGGAGAGATTCCTCGGGGCCGCCGGGGTTGCACGTATTGCGTATTAATGAAACATCAAACTGAATAAAGTTAATATTAAAAATACCGAAAAACTTTTATAATACCGCGGAACGAAAACTAAGTCCGAGACAACGTGGTAACGACACAAAGGATAAACAGATTGAGCCGGAAAGAAGTCACCGTTGTTTCTCCTTGAATTTCTGGCTTTTTAAAGGACCTCTCCCCTAAATTCTTAATTTGATGGGTTAATCAATTTGACACTTCCGTTCGGCTTGGTTCCGTTGGCGAGTGTTGATCCAACTTTGAAACTTTCGCTCGTATCTCGCGGCTAAAAATTTTTCTTTTTGTCTTCAGTACAATACTTACAACGCGACAATTTTGCTTTCAAAGGAATGCTACATTTATTTCCAAATTTTATCATTTCAGAGTCAGAGCTGGATTTTTCCGATTGACATTCTGCACTTTCCTATTCGTTAGTTCTCGTCAACCAGTGACCTGACGGGACTGCAATTAGAAAAGATTGTAGACCTATAAATTCGCGCTGTCGTCCGTCCGTCCGTCTTAATCTCGGGAACAGAGTTAATGAAATCCGAGACCAGATATGGAAACTTTAGGGACAAAAGGCCCCAATTAACTATACATTAACTTTCGTTGCAACCGGAAGTCAAGTTATATCAATTCAAAAAACCCCCTGCGCAAAAGCAGTTAATAGGTGATTCTATTGATGTTATAAACATTTCTGTTTCTTGTTTCTAGGAAGCGACAACAGGTCAATATGTTTACACAAAAAAATGATACAAAAGCTTTTGAATATAAAATTTGATAATAAATTCTAGAGATGGACAAAAAATGATAGCAGTACCCGGTATTCCCGGGTCGTGTCCGTCCCAAGTACTGACCGGGCCTGACTTCGGGGATCAGACGAGAACCGATATTTTCAGCGTGGTATGGCCGCTATCGAACGATCGATTCTTTATATATATATATATATGTTGTGTTATATATGCTGTGTTTTATACATATCCATTTATTAGTCTTATCAAACCGGCATAAAATTAATAAATGCACACCAACACACTTTCTCATTTTCTTTCTCATTCAACATTTTACTTTCTTTCAGATACTCATCCACTCGTTCCACGCCCGGTTTTTTGACTGTTAACCTCATGCGTGCCAGAGATATTTGGCCGCTCCTACCAATGCCGATCATGAGTAAATTCAAAATCTAAGCCAACGCATGAGAGCCTACTAGTATGTTGAGAGGGGTAAAAAAAATCCATAAAAATATTTCATGTATATTTATTTTAATTTTATTCAAATCAAGCCGATAATAAGAGGCTTTGGTTAATTAAAGTTATATTTCTGCGCGGCCATAAAATTCAAGTTGCAAATTAAAATGGAATTAATTAATTTAATGAAATATTTTTTTATTTAGTATAATTTTAATTTTATTTAAATTCTAATTACTATTTTTAAAAAATAAATGTTTAAAAATAAAAATAAATTTTGGCTATTTTTCGGCTATTTGGCTAGTTAAGATTTTCGATAACGAAACAGGGCCGTATATGTAGTTTCACGGCCTTTTGTATCGGACGATCTGCTCGTGAAGTAAAGGCTAAGAAATGGTTAGTTATTAAATTTCTTTAATTAAAGTTTAATTTTTATATTCTGTTTCATTTATATTTAAATTTAATAAGGAAGTTACGTAAAAAAATCAAAAGTAGGATTATATTTAGTTTTATTTAAAGTTAATATTTGTAGGCCACGTGGATCGGCCATTAAGCCTAAGTCTGGAATATTGATCAATGCTTAAATATATTTTCCAATGTGAACTTATTTTATATATATTTTATATTATAATCACATTATATTCGTTGATTAAACAGTAAATTTAATTTCGAGTGATAATTGGTTAAATTATTGGGTCGACTAAGATTTTATTGAACGCAATTTTCGCGCAATTTTGTTATAGTTTTTTTTTAAATTTAACATTTGGTTAAATCTTCTGTATAAAATAATGTTTATATATTTGGTTTTTTTTTATGAGTTAATACCTAATATTAGTTCGTTGTAATCGGTTAGTCGTAACAAAAGTGCGTGATTAGAGAGGTTGCGGCTGAAGTTTTCATCTCTGAAACGTGAACGTCGAGCGCCGCTATCTTGTAAGCGGCGCTCGACGTCAGACGTTTACGTTTTCCAGATGAAAACTTCGGCCGCAACCTCTCCATTATGTGCTGAGCATTAGTCGAGGCGAGTCAAAGCAAACCTTGACGCGGAGCGTGGAGTATAGGATTTGAGGTAAAAACTGTTTGCAATCTTATCTTATTAAAATTAAGAAGACATTATATCTTACAATTAAATAGAACAATTCTTATATCAATGTAACAATTGTTACCACGCCGTGCTAGTGAGCATCTGGGATAGCTAAGAAGTTTGTTGAAAAATAGAAGAAAAATACTAAAAAAAAAATTGAGAAACTTATTACAGTAGAACCTCGATTATCCGGACCTGTATTATCTGGATTGTTGAAAATAAACAAAAATTTTACGAATTTGCTGGTTTGCACTTGGCGAATTACGATACTGTTTATGTACGTGATGGAATGCATAACTTTTATGTTTCAACGTCTCACATGGCATAGTGGCCGTAAACTCTTAAATATATTTTGCGTCGTAATAAAAATATAACTTGACATATGTATTTATAAATAATTTTATTTTCAAATTACATCATTTCTATGACCAAGGGCGGCGTAAGGCGTGGGCATTGTGGGCCACCACCTATGCCTCGCGTTTTGAAGGTTTATGCATTACTTAAAAGCCGCGAACGCGACGAAAAAATTTTACTCGTCATAAAACGATAAATACTTTGTCAAATTTTTATTCATAAAAATGCAGTTTCAACTGCTTTTTATTTTATAAAATTCGTCTTCTTGTGCCACCAGAAGGCCTTTTAAACAATAGGTAGTCTGTTAGCATTGGTCATTAGTAGTCCAAATTGAATATGAATGTTTGTTTCTTGAAAATTTGATCACGATTTAAATACAGTATTTACTTTTAATATTACCGATATGCTATTGAAAAGAAAACGTGTTGTATTATCATTAAAAGACAAAGTATTTGTTTCGATTATTCGAATTTTTCCTTATCCGGACTACCTTCATCCCCAATTAGTCCGGATAATCAAGGTTCTACTCTATTTGTAATGGTCACGACATCATCTCTTTATCACAAGCTTGATGACTTTAATACTGGCAACAGTTTTTATGTCAGTTCCTTATTACTGGTAGAAGAAAAAAAAGGAATGATTTCACAAAATAATAATAGTTTCATAATGGTTTTTTAGCTTTTTTTTTTTCCAATGTTTCATATGCATTCACATGTGTGGCATGTGCAATATGTTGTTATTTTATAAGTTGAAGATTTTGATGATAATTATTTTTTAAGATATGATATAACTAAGGAATTTAACCTGTTAAAACTGAAATATTTTTATATTTATTTCATGTTTTTAAAATTTTTTTTGAAGTACACATTTTAGAAAGCTACTGTGTTTAGTAGTGCTTGACTGGCAGCCGTTATTGACTCGTGAATTTTCATACTTCATTTTATAATTTTGAAAAACATTAAAAATTCTTAGCTTTATTAAATAAATACCAACCCTCTGTGTGTGTGTGTGTGTGTAACAAGAGATGTGTGAATGTATGAAACATTAACATAAGAACTAGGTTGTGTTAATCTACAGATCTTTGATACAGTCTCCAGCATTCGCATGGAAACTATATCAGATAGCATATCACTTTTTGCCATTGGTATGGAAGTTAGGATGCTGTCAGCAGCCCCAGATTTTTTGTTTTTCTTTACAGAACAGTCTACAACACTATCTTTCCTGGATTTTCTTAAAGCTAAATCCTTGGAGAGATTCCTTCATCTTTGTAAATAAATTGATAACATTTTTATTTTGCACTTGTTGAGGATATGTGGAATGCAGTGAGATGCAAAGGACTGATGTCTGTCTGGGGAAGTGTAACATCTTCCTCACCCACAAGTCCATCAACAGAATAAGTTTGTCACAATGGCTGACATATGAAAATTGGCATTGTTGCACACATTAATGGGCAGAAGTCTGTGTAGCCTTGTGGAAGTGACTGTGAACTTCCATAAGGATGGTTGCAGATTGCATCATAAGAAATGTGTAATGACAGTTCTATCTGGGATACAGTGTTACAATAATTGAGTCATATGCAGCAAGGATTGTTACCTTCATTACTGGGATTTTGCTATGTTTGATATCCACAGTGAACTGTGTGCATTATTGGACTGAGTCTAGGTTCTAAAAAAAGACTTGGTGATACAGATCCAAACACATTTACATCTATGACTGAACTCATATCCACAAGTTTTTAGAACATGTTTTTGAATTCTGCTACACAAAGACATATGTCTTTGGCAGCCATTGAGATACTGCCAGTTGTTAGTGTAAGTCAGCAATTTTTAGTTTTTCATTGGCAACATGCTTTATAAAACCAATTCTGGTAGATATTGTGCAGTGGTTTTATAAGTGGTTTGAAACTGTATTCAATATACACAAAAACATGATGCATCGAAATTGTCCATGTATTCAACTGTTCCAGTTACATTCATTTCCATGCAATGAAAATATTGTTTAGTACAGGTATACCTAGGGTTGCCACCTCAGAACTTAGTCTCACCCGGAGACGATGATTTAAGAAACAAAAAAAACCCATATGCATACATATACAGTGTTTTTATTTATATAAATCCCATAAAAAACAATTAAGTGTTAATCGTGCGTCATTAAAGGTTGATTAAAATCGCGATAAAATTTTTTCGTGCGGGTAAAAATTTTTGAATTATAAAACATCAAAAATATATATATATATTTGATTTTTTGTCAACAGACCGTTTGTTATGTAATGCTATTTAACCTGCTCAAGTCTAACTCTAACTATATACTATAACTTACCATTAATCAACCAACATGAACACTGATTATCAAACTATCAGCTATGTACGCTATATCATTTCACTCTCAATAGACATCTCTTGACAGAACAGTCACAAGAAAGAGTACATCCACATAGCATGCAGCAGCACTGCGCCTATGCCAATTATAGACGTTATGTCTTTAAGCCAACGACTACCACACTAGTAATTCGGTACACGGGGGAAGAAATATATGCGATGGTTTGCATATAATTCTGTATGTGTTCATTTCAACTTGCACAACCCGGAGAAATATTAATTAACTCCAGAGCCCAGAGATAACTCACTCAGTCCCGGAGTCTCCAGGTCAAACCCGGACAGGTGGCAACCCTAGGTATACCTCACCTTACGTCAGTAATTTGTTCCAGGAGAGGCAACTTAAGTCAAATTTACTTCTCAGTAGGCTAAACCATAAATAACCATTCCCAGATCTGTATTTTATTTATAAATGCATTTTTAATATTATATGGTTAACAAGAATCTATTTTAAGCTTATAAACAAGTAAATTTTAGTTTTTAATATAGTACAGAAAAGTAATTAAATTTACGAATACATGTATGTACATGTAAATGTACTGTATGTGTTTACATTTTGGCAATGCTTACGGTACATGGGGGGACACAAAAAAATACAAATTTTTTGTATAAAAACTTTATTCATTAACTTTTTTTACAAAATTCCTTCAGTCACCTTCAAAGTACTCTCCATTAGATGCGATGCACTTGTCAAGTCTTTTTCCCCACTGTTTGAAGCATCTCTGAAACTCTTAGTGAATACGGATGGTGGGGAACAACAGACCATCCCCAAGAGGCCAAATAGTGGGTCACTTGTAAGGCCGTGTGTGCGGGGACGTTGTTGTGATGAAGGAACCAGTCACCTGATCGTCAAAGTTCCAGGCATTTCCTTCACAGATCCTCTTGCAGACATCTTAAAACTTTTTTGGCAGTTTTTTCAATGTTTTTGTCATTTCGAGATGTTGAAGGATGCCCAGAACTTTGCAGGCGGAACAAAATAACAGTAAGAGAAACACAAAACTAAGCTCAAACATAAACCTACAAACTGATGCCATCTGCACAGATGTTTCGTGAACGTCTCTACTAAGTCTATGAATGGCAGTGCGCTCTCGGTTTGGTTTTATTTATTTTTTGTCTCCCCTCGTACATCGTGGACTCTTTATTTGTGAATGTGGTTTGCTTTAAGACATTATAAAATAAGATGATTCTGTGAAGTTAAATAACAAATACAGTTATTAAAATTATTTTGCGATGATAAAAAATAAACTAATTTGTGTTAAATTTACCAATATCGAGTGGTGCCAAATGGTAGATATTGGAACTACCGTGGAAAATGCCAGTATCAAGCTCTTAAAGACTGCTAAATAAGAGTCACAGATGTTTTCATATTTTGTTCTCTAGGATTTATGATGATCATATTAACATTTACTGTAAATGTATGAATTTTAATATGATTTTATGTGCTTTTAACGCTTTTTTAGTGATATTACGACTTCAATATTTGTGCTGGACAGACATAAAGTGGAATAAAATGACTTAAACTTGATTTTTATTTTTCCATATATTTTTTGACAAACAACTTAACTCTAAACGATGTAACCCAAGGATGTTTTTAGATTAATTTTTAAAATTATAATTTTTTAGCCACCCAAGCAAGATCAGAAGAAGAAAGATACTAAAGGAACAACTAAGAAGAAGGAAGGAGCCTCTTCTGGAGGAAAAGCAAAAAAGAAGGTGCGTTAGTTTTTTCATTAAATGTGCATGTAGTAAAATATGTCATTTAAGATTTTTGTTTTTCAATTATCGCTAATGCTGAAAATTATAAATATTGCAGAAGTGGTCTAAAGGAAAAGTTCGTGATAAATTGAACAATTTAGTATTGTTTGATAAAGCAACTTATGAAAAATTATTAAAGGAGGTTCCGAGTTATAAACTGATTACGCCATCAGTTGTTTCCGAAAGACTGAAGGTTCGGGGATCACTCGCTCGGAGAGCCTTGGAAGAATTAAGGCAAAAAGGTTGGTTTTAACTTGCTTTTTTCCAAAATAAGAAATTTTAAATTTATTTCTGGTAAATTCATAATACATCCTGAGCATGTTGCAACATTTTTGGGGTAAAAAGTTTAGTATATAATCTGCTGACAAGTGTGGAAATTATAAGATACTAAGTATGACTTAAGAATGCACACCCAGGTAATAAACTGTTTATGTCCAGGAATTTAGTTACGCAATCATACTTATCGTGGTGGTGCATGTGCTTTCAATTCGGATTCAAAAACCATAAGCTGTGGCAATTATATTCTCATGGAGAATAGTGGTTAAATTCTACCTTGATAATGTTTCAACTGCACTGTTTATATTAATATAGCTGAGGGCAAAATTAAAGCCAGCTTTGTTTCTGTGTTTGTAACAATGTTGGTTACACAACTTAAACTACATGTGATATACAGTAAAACCTGTCTATGGCGACCACCCACGGTTCCTTCAAAAAGTGGTCTTTTAGACAGGTGGTCGTCCAATACAGGTTGTGCTGTAATGCCGTATTTCCGTACGTATTTTGCTCACTTTTTAGCCATTTCTACTAAGCAAAACTCCAAGTGAGTAAAAATAAGCAAATTTTTTCAACGATAGAGCTATATTGGTATTGTATTTTATTCTTATCGGATAATTCGATTTACAGGAGTTGGTCGTGATTTCATAAGACAGATTTAATACCAATATTTTAAAGATTAATACAGTACTTGCATTTTCTCGATTATAATGCACACTTTCTTTCTTCCAACTTAATTAATTCGACTCGGTTGTTTTCGTTCGCTCCTCAGTTATGTGTATTAAGTCATCAATATACATGTGCGTCTTATCTTCATCACTTTGGTTTTGGGTTTTGTTAGTTTAATCTTATTTTAACTTTAAAAATACTGTATCTTTTAATATTTTCTTAAGTACAATAAGAAAAATTATTAATTAATAATAAAATGATTTTATTATTGTGTCTCATTATACGATTTCATTACATTCCGTGATTGTCATTGCGGAATCGAGAAAGAAGGTTGCCTGTAAAACTGATTTTTGCATTAATGCATTTATTGTTTTTTGAATATTTTGCTTGCGAAAATTACTTGGATATTATTTTTCTAAAAACATTGTGGAAATAAGGTAGGTTGATACAGAAACTATTTATCGCACATGTACTGTATATGAGCTTCAGAATAAATAAATAAATAAAAATAAATTTTATCAAATGATACTAAGTAAATCGACTGGTTCCTATTACTGTGCATTTTTACAGTCTGGCTAACATTTATGGAATGAGATATTAAGAGTATACGTATTGTGTTTCAGTGTGTTGAAGTTAAAATATCAGGTAACCAAAAAAGTTCTGTCGTTTTTTGTCGAAAGAAAACAAATATAAAAATGTATAGGAAATAACACAATTTATTCATCAAAATTACCACCCTCACATTCAATAATCTTTTCCCAATGGGATACAAGCTTATAAATTCCATTTTTATAAAAGTTGCGATCTTTAGAGTTGAAAAACTTCTCTAACTCCGTTTCTATAACCTCTGTATTTCTGAACTGTCAATTTTGCAGATGATTATCTAGGCTTAAAAATAGGTGATAGTCAGAAGGGCTAATGTCAGGGAAATAAGGAGAGTGCAAAAGAGGTTCCCATCCAAGGGTCTGAATTGTGTCAGAGGTCACACGTGCAACATGATGTCTATAGCATTATCGTGTAGGAAAAGAATGCCTTTACAGTTTACTAAAGCTGGCTGTTTTTTCAAAAGTGATTGGTGAACTTGACGGAGTTGGTCACTGTAGACGTTAGCAGTAATAGTCTGGCCAGATGGTATAAGTTCATAGTGAACAATTCCATTTGCAGTCCACCATATGCACAATATTGGCAGGTGTCAATTGATGAGGTATCTATTTGCTGAGCTTGTAAACTTTTCCAAGACTATGCAAATGTAAACGGACTGTTTCATCACTTTACGAGAACTTTTGTGCTAATATCTGACAAGTTTGAGCGGAATCTTCTTCGATTGCAGCCTGTAATTCATCATTATTAATGACATATGGCCGCCCTTCTCATGGCGCATCTTTAAGCGACTCATCACCGGAAGAAAATTTTCTAAACCACCTTTGGGTGGTGTGAGTGCTGATAGAACCTTGTCCGAAAGCCTGGCATATTTTTTGAGCCATTTGCACAGCATTTTTACCAAGTTTAAACTCATACAACTTATTGAATTATAGAGTTTGGAGTACTCATCTTCAGGTCAATTTTTATAATATTAAGAGATAACCTTTCCGCTTCTCTTTACATAAGACAAGTCAGCATTAAATGTTGATTAACATATTGCTGGAATTTTAGTGCCATCTATTGTGTATTGCATTTAACATTCTTTAAACTTTGTAGTTTCACAAAAAACGACAGAACTTTTTTGGTTACCTAATAAAATAAAATATAATGATCTGCAATTGTCCAGAACAAGTTTGAATTTAACACTGCGCACCATATATCACAGAAAATTTTATCTGAGAACTGTTTTATCATAATAGCTAGACTTTCTCACAGATTTAAGAATATAAATTTTTTAATTCTAGTTTTAGTTTGTTAAAGATCTTAAAATTGTTCTACTGATCAGTCATTAAAATCCTTGAAATGATTTTAAACTTTGAATATTATTTACTAAGAATCTACTTAATTTTGAAATAAAATATATTTCTTACTTAACTACAGTATATTTCAGTTCAAAAAATGTAATTGAAATCAGTGGTGTGCAGTGTTTTGATTTTGCATACAAGAAAAGTTGTGTATAAATGAAATAACAATATATAACTTGATGTTGATTTGTCTATTTATTGAATTGTTAAATTATCACTAGTTTATAAACTGAATTTTAATTATTGAATTAACACTTACAGTATACATGCATATACATTATATTTAATTATCTACTTAAAGGTGAATCCGTAAATCTAATGTACAGTAGAGCGTCGATTATCCGAATCAATTGGAAATGGGGTTGTTCAGAAAATCAATATTTCAGATAACCGATTATATACGAAAAAATATATTAACCTATCCCATGTTGAAATTTTTCTCCATTGTGTATCGCTACGCGTTGAATTTTCGTCAATGTTAAGCCTAATGTAAACTTTTTTAAATAATAATCGTGACTATTGTATCGTTAAAAATTATTTCTTTATTTTGTACAAACAAAATAAATATATTGAAAAATATAAAAACAATAAAAAAATTATACTTCAGAAGTTAATTTAGTATCAAAAACGTAAAATATTTGAGTAGCCCAAGACATAAGCAAAGATTGCAGCGCCACGGCACTGGCGAAAATTTAATCAACGCTCTACTGTATTTACACATTTTCATCATCTGGTGTAACTATGAGAGAATCATACTGTTTATTTTGTTCAAAGTTTTCATATAAGTAATTATTGATAAGTGTTAGAACTAAAAATTGTTTTAAAGCTACAACAAATGATATATTTACAAAACACAGTTTTGAGCACTAATTGGGGGCTGCAATTTGAAAAAATTGTAGACCTATAAATTCCCACTGTCGTCTGTCTTTCCTCAATCTGGAGAATGAAGTTAAATAGATGAAAGACAGATTAGGAAATCTTAGAGGCAGGAGGACCCGATTAACTATATATGAACTTCCAATGCAAACTGGAAGGCATATTATTTCAATTCAAAAATTTTCCTCTGAAAGTGTTAAATGATTGGCACAACTCTATTGTTAAAGAAAAGTATGATGTACAGGGGTAAGTCACTACTAATTTGAGGTGGAAAACATATATTTGAAATTAAATAAGTTAAAAATAGGATTGAAAACAGCAACCCAGCATTGTGATAATGTCACAATAAATATTTTCTCGTTACATTATGTAATTGTGAGAGCTTTAAAAAAAAAACTATATTGGTCATATTATCATCAAATATTTGCCATGCCAAGTAATCTTATTACACAATCTTTCTTTGATTATTCTAAATATTAATGTGTACTGCCAAGTGTTGTTATATATATACAGATGAAAATGTGTTACTAAGGAATCTTAAGCATTTATTAGTTTTATGACATTTTGAACTTTTTTTTTACAGGTCTTATCAAACAAGTGGTAAAACATCACAGCCAGATAATATACACAAGAACAACAAAGGCCGACGATAGCACATAAATATTAATGTGTATTCTATAATGTAATAAAGGAACAATTTGTTCATTTCTGATGCAGTCTTTTTAATTGTATTATGCACTTTAAATCTTTTTAACCATTATAAATTAAACTGTTTATTAAGAGAATGCATTGGTTTGTTGAAATGCTTTAAACAGTTTTATTAATCTTGTTTGAAGAATATAGTACTGTATAGTCTTCAGATATAAGGTCAGATGTAACTCCCTTTCTATGTCAGTCAATCAAAATTAATTAAATACCAATATGTTGGCTTGTAGCTTGTGCCACAGGTATTAATAGCATTCAAGCTGGTTTCAACATGGTTGTTTTGTGCTTGTAATAATAATTTGAAAAGTCTGGATAAGTTTGGTCTTTTCTTCTTATGCACTGCAGATATAATAATTTCTGTATTTAAAATCCACTTTGTGATTTCAAGATATAATATTTAGATGAATATAGTAGAATGATAGGTGCACTTCACATACTTTGGACAGGCTTGGGTGCATTTATCCATGAAATTTTGATTGTTGGAGTAGTGAACCCCATTTGTATTCCAAACACGTTTATATCTTGAGTGAGTGTGTGGCAAAAGAAAACACTAGCAGTCATGAAGTTCCAACAAAAGTGTCTGACATTATGTTGGACAAATTGTATTTATCAATTTACCTTGTCAAGAACAACTCAAGGGGAAAACTTTCATGGCCAGATACTGAACACTATGCAGACATTTCTCTCCTAAATATTGTTGGGTCTGCAAAATATCCCATATTGTAAAACATGGTTAATTTTGTTGCAACATGAGGTCTTATAATAATCTAGAGTAGGGATTGTATACCGATAAATTGACAAAAAAAACATTCGGTAAACTTACCGGTAAATGAAAAATCCATACTAGAAATTTTTATGTAGAAAATATTGTGTTTATAGATATTTAAAAGGAACATTGAAAAAAAAAAAAACAGGTAAGTGTAAGCAACAATATACCTAATTATTAATTTTATATGAGATATTTTTTGTTTAATTTAAACTTAGTTGGGTTTGAGAGGCACTGTAAATTGTACAAAAAGCTCTAGTTATCGTGTGTGATTTGTGCTCTGCAGTTTTTTGAGAGTTTTAAAGGTTTAAAATCTTTACAATCAACGTTTTTCTTAAAGAGTAAGTAAATATCTTAAATATTTAAAAATAATAATAATACGTAAATATTTCACGTATTTTTTAAATTAATAGCAATTTTGAATACACCACATTATGACAGGACATTAATGCAACATTATTGTAAAATAACATTAAAATTTGAACCTTAAATAAATTTTTTACTTATAACAACTGTTTAAAATAATTAAATACAAATATTACAAGATTCTAATATTATGCCTTAAGATTGTGCAAAATATGTATTATTCTAACCTTATTTTCTTGGGGAATCCTCATTACTCTCAAGAAAAGAACTTTCTTTAATTTTAGATTGTAGAACCAGTTGAATAGCTTACTAAACATGCTGGAAAGATTTTTATTACTTAAGTATAATCTCAACAAAAATTCATTATGAGCTAAACGACGTATTTTAAAACAGGTTCTCTGCCGGCATATTCTCATGCAGGCAGTCAAGTTAAATTAACACCTCATGGGTAGTGAGTAAATCTAGGGTCACTGACAACCTTTCCCTTTCCTCTAAAAACAGGTTATTTTGACATCTTTGATATAGTTGCTCTGGTATTTAACCTTATTTGTCTTCATAGCTATTACAGTGGAGGGTGGACTTACCCTCGTAGTGGGTATAATGCATCTCCAACATTATTTAGAAGAAAATTGTGGTTCAACAAATCATTCATTTTAGATTCATGATTTCATAACCCATTACTATTGTACCAGGTGAGGTGTTCTACCAATTGATTGAAATCAGCTGCACTGGCTGAAATGAAATTCCTGAATTTAAGATGAACTACTTACCCCACCCAATTTTATGGTGAAATATCAGAAGAAATTAAAAAGAACATAATGTAACAGCTATAATTTCTATGGATGGTAAAGTAATATTGAAGTTTGTTTAGTAATCAAGTTCATATATATCCTACGTTTAACTAAAACGTTTTTTATTACTTTTAATGGGTATATTTTTTCGAAAAAACACCGCTCCACTTTGTCTATCGTGATAGAATGATTAGTACAAATTTTTCGTTCCGTCTAATCCGAGTTCTGACTCGTATTTGAATGTGTACAGGTATGTAAATGCGTATAAACAAGCGCGCCTTTATAGGTACAGTATGTGATCGGAAGAAAACGGTTGCCGGCCACACAACCGCTAGACTTGGAGTGGCAGACAAATGTAATACTGTACTACGTTCGCATACAATCCACGACTCACTTCGATCTCGATTTACGCACAATCTGGATTGTGACTGTCGCTAGTCGAACGTCGTGCTATTCGCACAGGCAGTCCGCTCGAGAAGAACCTGGCTATTACACGCGATCATAAAACTGACGTAACTACGCGGTAAGTCACAGACACCAACAAACAAAATGGAAGTTTTGGTTAGAAATAAATACTTTTTCTTGCCGTACATCTAATAATAGACAGATGTCGTCATTTCCAGCTGTCTTTTTTATTTCTCTGTCGATAGCCCGACACGTGTTTCGCAGCCATCTTGTATTTTCTCGCGCGCGTGGGATTGTGGGATCTCTCTTATGACTGGATCTAGTTTCGAGAACTCTCTCCAGTCGATCGCGATAGAACCTCGTTTCAGTCGAGATTGAAATGGTCGAGAGCGTTCGTACCACGGAACTCTCCGACCTTAGTCACAATCTAGATCGAAATGCTCGGTGCGAACGGGGTATAAGGACTTGTCTGCCACGGAGAAGCGATTCTTAAGCCTGGTACTCGCATGTTGCAACGGCCGACGAAACGGCAAAATGACGTCACGTTTGCCGACGGAATACGATGTTGAAAAATTTCAACTTGCCGTGGCGGAAAGCGGAACGGCAAAAATTAGACCAATAGGAAGGCCATTTAGTAATGTCGTAAAGTCACGTGAGACGATAGCATTCGAACTATGGCGGTCGGCAAGCTAAGAAGCTTGATTTGTAAACTAATACGCTAATATATTTCATTCATACGCTATATTACTATCCGATTTAAATATTAATGGCAAATAGACTTACTCCGTAAAGTATTGGGAATAGAGTAAGCGTAATTCGGCAACGAAAGTATTCGATATTCCTAACTTTCGACGATTTAGAATATTTTTCCTATCCAAATTATTCGTTTTTGAGGTTTTTTATTTGTGATAAGATCGAAACTTAAAAAGTTTAATTGATATAACGAAGCAATCCCAGTAGACGCCATTTTCGACTACTGGAACGTGGCCAGCCTACTGTAGTAGCTTGTTTATATTTACGGCTGGCAGATGGCGGGTCTCAATTGTAGGGTAATTTCCGNCGTAAAGTGCCCGCAAAACGCGCGTTTTAACAAAAATCTATAAACGCGCGCTTGGCGTTTGAATGTGTACGGCTACATAGAACTCTTGGTTCTTTAAAACGCGCGTTGAAAAACGCCTAGTGTGTACAGGGCCTAACAAAACAAAACAAAAAAAGCGAACATTTTTGCTGCAATGTGCTCCGACGAGCTCTTTGCTGAAGATATTTCATAGTCCCGCAAAATATAGAGCAATATTATAAATTTTCGGTCTCAGCCCCCCTTAGGCCTCACTGATTTCCCATCATGTCTTCAATCTATATTATAAATTATTGTCTAATGCAAGACGATTGTTTCTCTTTAAGAAATAATTTCTAATTCTACTATTTAAATATAAACTGAATTAACTGAAACTGTTAATAAATATTCGCTTATTTTCTCTCTTGATTTGCTTCGTTTTCTCGTTTCAATGATTTTATGGACATTGACACTTTCATGGTATTATAAATTTCATAGTTGAAGGAAGACAGCATCGGTTGTAGACACGCAGTCTACCGAAAAATCAAAGTTTTAATTAAGACTTATTGTAACTTCTGGTTATGCAAGCGATATCTAGCCGATTGCATTAAAACTTTATATTTTTTTCTGTGAGAAAATTCTTGAAAACGGAAGTAGATAGAACCAAGTAGTTTTTGCGTTAAAATCTCATCTACTTCCGTTTTCGAGAAATTTGGAAAAGGATTTTCCCATAGAAAAGCATTAAAATTTTAACGCCATCTACAAAGTGGTTACAATTAGCCTTAATCTTAGAAAATCCTTATTAGTCTTTTTTTTAACTCTCCGCCCTCTGGGCACTAAGAGGACCTCTTTTTTTAGCAAGCCCATTATGGGTTCTGCCAGGTCCTATTTTTTGCAGGAAATTCTGAATTTTTATTTAGAAAATAATTAACCAATTTTTTAAATTAAAAACACCATAGAAAGAAATCAGATAGACCTGGCCAACCAAATGATAGATCCATTATGTCCAATTCATCGTCCTTGAAATCCTAATCCGGATGGTTACGTATTGCCTTTAAGAAATTGAGAGTTGCTCCGTTCTGATGAAATCTCATTGATATTCGTGTCTGTAGGTCAATATCTTCTAAAAGTGTGGGAAATTTTTCAATTAAAAAACCGAGATAGGAATTTCCGTTCAATACATCTTAAAAAAAAAAAAAAAAAAAAAGGCTCATTTATTGTGCGCCAGGAATATCGCATCATACTTTGACACTCCACCAATGTTATGCATCGATCTGCCGAATCTAGCAAGTAATGCTCTCCAGTAATGATACCTGCTATCCAGTAATGATTTAATAACATTGGCATCGCCAAGAGACATAACAATGTCGACTTGTCCGGTAATATCAAACTGTTGAAAAATGTAGTGTCATACTAAAATTTTTGCATAGTTCAATTGCAAAAAATGAGTGGATTAACACGATCATCCAGTTGATAAAAATGGTATCGGGCTTCTTTTAAGAAATACTGTGCTATAAACTTAGAGTCAAGGGCGTCTATAGAAGGGGGCAAACGAGGCATTTGCCCTCCCCTAGGATCGAGTAAAAAGTTCCATAAATTATAATCATAAAAGTGATTGAGATATGTAACCTTACATCCTCGGCCATGACTGTATTTTATATTCTACTTGTAAAAGAACTCCCAAAATTAATTTATATGAGTTATACAGAGACTCGTGTAAGAGAGGTTGCAGCCGAAGTTTTCATCTCTAAAACNCGAATTCGATTCCGGATCCCCCAGAACGGTAGACTGCCACCTAGACCGCTTGGCATCCGTATAAGTCTAATCTTTCTTATATTTAATTATCCACTTCTATAAATAATACAAAATGTTAATTGAAATATTATAATATTTAGTTTAAACGCAGATTTTCCGCTATTCTATCAAATCAACAAGTTTTTTTTCGTTTTAGTAAACGCTTTTACGTCAATGTGACGTCATTTTCGAAATTTTATAATGAGAAATTTAAACGACGACATCAAAATGACGTATTTCAAATAAGCGACATTTTAAAATGTCGGAGTAATGCAAAAATGAATATAAATTATTTCAAATTAAACCAATGTATAAAATAATTTAACAATTAAAAAATAATTAATATTTTATAAATTATAAAAAAAGAAAAAAAGTTTTTATTCGATTTTATTTTTAAGGTTAGCCTCATTTAGGTTATAAGCCACTGGAGGTGCGCTGTAGATTTTAAACAACATGGCGGATATATGTTAGAGTTCAAATTTAGCTGTTGATTTCGGTTATCGTGATGCAATCAGTTCTTCTTTATGGTAGATTATTAACTAGAGCTTTAGTTAGTGGCGTTTACGGTCATACATCGACCAGCAGCGATGTTAATTGTGTTAATAGGAAGAGAGAATTGAAATTTCTTATAGCATGCTGCGGGTTTCCAAAGGTCTGGACTGGATTTACTGCATCTTTGCTCAGACGTGGACAGTTCGGAGATGATGCTTGTTTCGTAGCTAAATACAAAACTACAGACGTTTTAGGTGAGTTCTTCTCCAGCTTTAAACATATAATTCACTTCAATTACAAAATAATTAGCAAAATTTCTACGAAACACTCCAAAATTCGAATGAATTTCCCTATGGAATTCTACTAAATTGGAATTTTTACCTTCCAAAAGCATGCTTCTACCATTTACATACTTTCTGATTACTGCTTTTACTTCTGTTTTTAATTAGATGAATGAATTGAATTGCATTTTATAAATTGAGTGCATAGAATGAAATTTAAAAAACCAATTCGTTGTCTTTTATTTATTTATTTATTTTTTGCAGGTGTGGCCGACGGAGTCGGAGGATGGAGAACGTACGGCGTCGATCCCTCGCAGTTTTCCTCTTCTCTGATGCGAACTTGCGAGAGGATCGTGCTTTCGGGTCGTTTTAATCCCCAGTCCCCGGCCGGAATAATAGCTGCTAGTTATTATGAATTACTAGAAAACAAAGAGCACATAATTGGTAAAGTTGTTGTTTTATCGCATAATTTTAAGGATTGCTTTATATATTGGAAAAAAAAAAAATTATGCTTCATTAGTCTGAATTTTGAACTCGTTTTCCTACTACTGGAATGCCATCATTACGGGTTTTATTTCCTAAAAATATTTTAAATTAGTCAGAATTTCTAAATGAAGTATGGCTATTTTAAAAATTTCATTTATTTTTTGTTTTTGTAACATTAAAATTCCTTTTGTATTTTACGTAAGACGACACCTTACTAGTAATTCATTCTGTAAAATATGAGAAGTACATGAACCTATTTAAATTTAATATTTTTGATGTAACCTAAGTAAATTATTTATAATAATTGATTATTATGAAAGTAAAAAGTTAAAATTATGACTTTAATAATTTAAAAAATATATATTTTTGAATAAAAATGTCCTTTGTGATATTGTTTTAGGAATTTTTATTTCATTTTTTAAAAATTATTTCTGAAACTGCAATGAAAAAAAACAATGAAAGTGCCAAAAGTAGTAACGAAATTAATAACTATTTGATTGGTAATCAATGCAATTTTATTATTATTTATTTGGTGATAACTTGTTTGATAATGACACGCATAGATAAAAGGATAATTGATAATGTTTTCAGCATATTGTCCTTGTACAGAAAGTTATTGAGGACGGTTTGAGAAGTTTTAATTGTTCTGCAAATATTTAGATTAATAACAAATCATTTTATTTATTGACTTTTACTAAAAATTTTAAAAAATTTCTGTGAGATAATTATTTTGATGTTAACAAAAATCGAATTACTGCAAGTTGGTAACGATTAAAAATACACAATCAAATATGGTTAATTTCTTACATAAAAACATAAAATTGGTAATTCTGAAAGAATGATTGATTAATTTGAGATAGTTTCTAGATTAAAAAGAAAAATATCTCCGGTATGAAAGATTAAAAATACAAGTTTAAGCAAAATGTATTGTGTTCTGGAGAGAACGTGTACAACTTGAAACATGAGAAAGTGTTAAATATTTATTTATCATCACTTTGTGACTTTAAATATATTATTGCCTGATATATTTTAAATAGGTCATTATGACTCTAGTAAATATCATCATTTAAAAAATTTTTAGTAGTAATTTAAAATCTTAATGTTACTTTAGCTAACAAATAAGTTTTTTCTCATTAATACAAAAAATAGTAATAGCAATTGATAAATTTTTTATTAAAGAGAATGTGTTTTTATATATAATTATAAAAAGCAGTAATTTTAGATATTTAAATAGTAAATTAAATCATTAAATTTGCTATTATGCAATCTATACTCAATTTTCTATTGATGATTAAAATTTTTCTGTGTTTGGTTATTTTAAAGACAACACTCGTACAAAAAGGTTTTTGTGGATTGTAATTTCATAATATTTTCTTTTGTTAGGCTCTTATGATGCCTTATTTAGCAATTATTTGTTATTTTCTTTTTATTATGTTTTATATATATTAATGGTTATAATATTTGTTAAAATGATATGTTAGTTGATGAATTTTGATATAGTTAGTTTCCTGATGAGAGTTTTGTTACTTAAGGTTTCTAGTTCAAAGTCTGAGTCATATTTTTTTGTTTTGTATTTTACCTACAGTATAATTTTTTCATGTTTTGAGTTAATTTTTCTGAATAATTTATTACTTGAACTTAGGTTCATATAAATTATAATTAAAATACTTTTAATAATTTTAAAATTGTGTAATCAGTTGCTGTTTTTCTCTAGTTTAATTATCAAATCAAAATTACCAAAGAAATCTTTTTGTACTGCATGTATAAGTCAAATTTAAGAGTACAAAATGACTGTTCTATAATTTTTTGAATATCTAGTGAGTGTAACACAGACTCTGTATTGGAACATTTATCATTATTATTATTCCATCAGAAATTTGCATTTAAGAAAATAAAAATCGTAAGATAAATCTACACTTTTGACTATTTAGTTTTGTTCTTTCTGCCCTGTAGGCGGTACGAATTTATATAGTATTGGGTGCATAAGCTATTCTAGGTAGTATATTTTAAGTTCTCAAAATAACTTGATTTATAAATTACAAAAATTTTTTTGTTTTCAAACTAAACAAATGTTAAATGAAATAATCTTTTTGGATTTTAATAAGATATATATTAATTTATATTTTAACTGAATCATTACAAATATGATAAATTAAAATAAAATCTTGTGATAAATGAATGGATGAAGATACTTGAAATCTAAATAAAAAATTAAACTTTGACAGCTAATTCTATTAGTTTATTTGATCTAGAATCTTGTTATCTTTTTGTTAATGAAAATTTCTCTAACTCTAGGACTAAAGAAGTATCAAATAATCTTGATTTATTCTTTAATCAATAAAATCATCTATAACAGTGGTCCCCAACCTTTTTAGTTCAGTATAAATTGTTTGTGAATCCATTTGTTTTGTTAGTATTAATTAACCCAACAATATTTTTTCTTTAAACTTCTTGGTTGTTTATAATAATGTAGTTATTCAGTTATTTTTAATATATGTATTGTTGTTTTAGAGAAGATACTTATCTTAATATATTACTATTAAAGCTAATTAATAATCTTTCTCTCAATAGATGAGTTATTTTTATAATTTCAAATTGCATGTTGATAATACCACTTAATCTGTTTATTTATTCTGTGATATTATGTTTTATTTCTTTTTGTTGTTCAGAATATCTGAAATTGATACTTAAGAACTCTTTTTTTAGATTTTTATTTCATAATCTGCTTCTAATTAAGTTTATTCATTTTATTTTCATAAGATATCTAGATGAGATAACTGTGAAGTCTGAAACTATAACCGATCTTCTGGTTAAGAATTACATGAGGGGTCGTTATTCATTTTTTAATAAAGACCTCCTTCAAAAATTATCTATAGAATTAAACCAGAATTTCTTTTTGATACTTAATTGATTATTACTACCCCGCAAAAAATATAGTTATAATAAGATGCATGTTGTATTGGATGTATTATGTTTTTCACGTTGAGTTTTTTGAGAAAAAAATATTTTTTACAATATAACAGGCATTCTAATTTTAGGATGCGTCCTGTAAGCCGAATATAGATAAATTTTAGGTTTAAAAAAGTGTATTTTACAAGATAAAAAATTGTAATTTATATATTTAATATCCAGGACTGATGACTAGCAGGCCGAATCCCAGCATAGCATTTTTCCAGGTTCCTTTCCATATTACATACAACAGAAATAATTTTGATATTTAGGTAACAAAATTAGGTTTATTTTATTTAAAACTTGTCAATATTAAGAGAATCTGGCATAATTTGTGAAGATTGTGATGATAAAAGGGTCCAAAAATCCACAAAAAAATTAATTTGAGCCCTGCTAACTTGTACACCTGCTCTCCTCACTTTAGTGATATTTTTTAAATTTTAGTGATTACAGTAATATTATTTGTAATAAAAGTGTGTGTGTTATAACTTCCTAATTTGAAAGTGTATAAAGATTACTTTAGTTCTTTGTAATTATTGCAAGTAGTTGTGAAATATATGAAACTATTACAAAGAGAAATTAAAATTTGATTATATAATGGTTATTTGTTTAGAAGGTAATTTTCATACATAATTTATATATTACAAATTTTAATTTTGTATGATGATTAGCACATAAATTAATCATTTATCATCATATTTTAAAATATTTTAGTAAATTATTGTTCATAATAGTGTTAAATGGATAATTTAAATAATAATATAATCAGTATAAAGTGAATATTATACATATAAAATAATATATATGATATAAATATTTAAATTTTTGTGACATCTTCATTATTGATGTGAATAAGTAAAAAGTTAACGTTACTAATATTGTATGGCAACGACAGTTATTTAAATGAGAGGATGTGCACATCACGGACGTGCCAAACACCTGTCTCATTAAGACCGGTCGAGTCGCGACCTACCTATCATAAGAATTCTACACGCTTTTCCTACAAACAGTTGATTAATTTTTCATAATTCTAATTTAGGTTAGAAATATCGAGTACATATATTTAAAAATATTGCATAATTTTCTCGCATAAATTATAAAACTAAAGAAATCATACGTTCAAATATAATTCAACAGATCATTTGGCTTTAATCAGTTAAATTAGATTTTGAGTTGATGTTATATAAAATAATAATTTTCTTTAGAAAACATTTGTATTTGTTCAACAATTTTATGATTCAACAGAATTTCTAATCACATTTTTAAATAAACAGCTTAGCAGTTTCCTAGAATACATGTAATATACTTTCATTATGTTAAAAATTATACGAAAATAATTTATTATATTACATTGAATAAAAGTTTTAAGTGGCTATTTTAAGCCCGTATGAAGGTAGACACTCTGATTCTGTTTTAGTTCCTCTTGAAAGAATAATTTTCTTTTTATCTTTCAATATTTAAAGGATAAACTTAAAAATAGCAAGTCATTTCTGCTCTATAAATTTTAAATAGTCGTTAAGATACTTTTTTTCTAAGATTTTGTAAAATTTTCTGATATCAAAGATCAAAATTAATATTGATTTCTAGCATAATGAAGTTAAAAAAATATTTTAAAAGGACTGTTATGTGCAGAAAGTACTGATTTAATAAGACATTTCTATATTTTATCCTTCACTAATTTACTAAAAAAAAATTTAAACGTAATGAATTTAACTTTAATGACTTGTTCTTTTAAAAGAATTTATTCACTTTGTGATGTTTTTATTATATGCGATAAATCAACAATCTCGCGATATTCTCGTGTCGGACCATCTTACTTGTTAGACAAACAGGAGAATGAATATTTAAACATTTAGTAATCAGAATGCAAATATTTAAAAAACAAAATAATTTTTGTTTGCAACCATGGAAATATTGATAAAATTATTTAACAGAAAAATTTAATTTATACTGCAAATTTTATTAATTCTGTAATGTTATAAGTGTACAAAATTAAATTTATATAGTAATAGCGATTGTTGATTAAGATTTATAATAATATGCTTTAAAATGTTTAAACAAAATAAAACTTTATTTATTGTAACTTCTTCGGTTAAATTAATTCAGCGAAAACAAATATAGAGAGTATAAAATGATTTCACTATTTTCGGCGTTGTTTTAGAACAACTTTTATAAAATTGAAAATATTTTAATTATTCAAATTATTAGTTTCTTCCATTTTTTTTTCTATTATTTCTTGAAATTTGCAAGATATTTTTTCACGAATTGCTTATATTAAATGACTGATTTACTATATTTTTTGTTAATTACGTGAAAAAAAATTAAGTTTTTCTGTTTAGATTTATGTAAAAGTTTTGTGTATGTATTTTTTTTTTTAAACTAGACTATAAAATATAGAGAAATGTGTTTTATAAAAATCTGTTAAAATGAGTACTTTCATTATTATTTTTTGTATTGAAATTGAATACTGCTACTTCCTCCTCCGTTCTTTAGAATGACAAAAAGAAACCATGAAAAAAATTCTGTATGACTTTTCATTTTACTATTTCCTTTCATTTTTATTCTTTCGACAACTTGAGTGCTTGTTATTATTTGATTGAAATAAAATTGAAGAATTTTTCCCCCTTTTCCTTCACTTATGTATTTAATAAAGTCTGAGGTGACTTCCAGGAAGATTAATCTGTCATTTTTCCTGTTACCATTTTTATGATAGCTAATTAATTCTATTCCAGTCTGAAGGAGTGTAATCTTAAGTCGTTAACGATTCCTGTCGGATTTTGTATTTAATAGAAAGTTTGTGCAACGTTCAAATTTCATCTGATTATCTTATCAATAAACGCGATAGCGTGGTACAAATCCTAGCCGATTAATAAAATGCTTTTTATAATACTATATAATCTACATTTTATCTATTATAAATATATTTAAAAAGAAATAATTTTTCTTTTAAACCAAGAAATTTAAACAACTTATAATTATAAACACCATTTAATTACAGGTAGCAGTACGGCTTGTGTGTTAGTTTTGAATCGCGACAACAGCATGCTATACACTGCCAATATCGGAGACAGCGGATTCCTGATAATCCGACAGGGTCAGATCGTTCACCGTTCCGAAGAACAGCAGCATTATTTCAATACTCCTTTTCAACTTTCACTTCCTCCTCCCAGTATAAGCAGACAAGTACATAACGACGGGTAAATTAAAAGATTATTTTTTCAAATAGAACAAAAAAGAAATTGTGTGTGTATTATTTTGTTTACATTTTATAAATTTAAATTTTTTACTAAAGAAGTATACTCATAAATCATATTATTATACGAATGCATTGCTAATGCACCTTCTTAAATTTTTGTAGTCCCGAGTTAGCGGAAACTTCCTCGTTCGTCGTTCAAGAAGGCGATCTGATTCTTCTGGCGACCGATGGTCTCTTCGACAATCTACCCGATAACATGATTGTACAGCATTTATCCAAACTCAGGGTAAGTATCTTATAAGTATTTTTGAGATTATGATAAAAACAAACATTTAATTAAGATTACCTAAAAAGATGCCGATATTCTATTGTTCTACAAAAAGTATACGATACAATTGCAATGAAATAAGGTCGGAAATGTTTTTATCAAAGATGATTATTAGATAATTTATTTGTGAAAAGTAGTTTTAATATATTGAAATTTTGTTTGTAGTTAGTTGTCAAAATATTTCAAATAATAGTAAATTTTTAATTAAAAAGAGAGAATAATAATGGAATTAAAATTGTATACCAAGAATGCAACTTTAATCAAATCATTCGTAAGTTTTTTGTAGAAAAATCATAAATTATCTTTTAAAACGATATTTGAAAAAACTAACAGAAGTTACAATGTTCAGAAATGTAAGATTTTTTTTCTCCTATGATCTTGTGATTGTTCAATTCATTTTGTTATTTCTGTTGTCTTAAATTTAAATATAAACTTTAGACTCTGTGGTTATACAGTAAATTCTCAAATAAATTTTATTTTCAAGCATAATGTTATTAATATTAAACCAATTCAAATTTATTCAATCTTAATAGAGTAGGTAAGACAAATAAAAACTTGAAATTCTTTAGTAAATTGAGAATGTAAGAAAATCTTTTGAACAAATTCTTTCAGATAATTTTTACTCCTGGAAATTACTTAAATACTTTTAAAATTATAATGTTATTGCTTATTCAGAATAACAAAAATTTAGAAACTTTATTTTTAAAATAATAATAAATATTTGAAACTAGAATACTACTGTTCCTTTATTTTGAGTGAGCTTATATGCTGTAAAGAACCTTGTTAAATCAATTTGGTTTAATGTTTCAATGCTATCTTCTTCCTAAATACTTTCCATTGCAGTTCTCAATTTAGATACATTATTGTAATATAGTTAGGCAAGGACAGTCTCTGTTCTGGCAGCATGTTTGGTCTGCTGCAATGGAAAGGAAAGTTTTCTTTTCTTGGGGGATAGTAAAGGATATAAAACACCAGACAATTTTATTTTTCCAAGAAAACACTGCTTGGACTGCAAGAAAATGCAGTAAGGACTGCATTTTCTTGAAGACATCCTTACAGACCATTGTATCAAGTGCTTAATTGTGCTTAATTAATAACATTGGTAAGTGTCTAGGTTTTTTCCTATGACTATGACTGAAGTTCTTTTCCATTTATATTTTTTATTTGAGGTATATTAGCCAAGTTGAGGCCAAAGTTTTAAATGCAAAAACGTGTACATCAGACGTTCAGCGCAGCTTTCCTGTAAGCCTAGAAGTTTGACAATGGTGTTTGGAATGCCGAGCATGATTCCACTGACTTTCCAAACACTATTATCAAACTTCTATGCTTACAGGAAAGCGGTGCTGAACGTCCGACGTACACGTTTTCGCATTTAAAACTTTGGCCTCAAACTCGCTATTATGTGTTTTTCACGGTGGCAAACTACTTTTGCTAGTAGTTAGGGCTAAATTATCAGTCAGAAAGGCAATAATTTTTAGCAAGTTAGATGTGATTTATACTGGATCTAAACTTTATATTAATAATAAAAATACTTCCTAAATGTGAAGTTTTAATATTAAGAAACAATCCTTATCTTTAATATCTTGGAATTTCACATAGACCATTAAAGCAATAGTTAGAATGATGCAGGGTATATAAACAGGAAAAGGAATGCATTAATATTAGACTGAAACTTTGTCAAAAATCCTTCCATATAAAATACCTTGCAAGAGAGAGGAACAGAATTATTAACTGTCATCTTCCAGAATACCCAGATGATCTGGTTATTCTGGAGATATGAGTCTACGATTTAAAATTTAAATCTTTTTAATTTTTTTTCAAAGAAAACACCCTTGTTTAACTAAAATTAATGTTAACGTGTCGTACAGTACTTTTGTGGTTATTAATTAATTTATTAATTATCAATTGCTTTAATAAATGTGTTTCTCTTACCAAAAATGTACTTTTCTTTTTCATTTCTATAGATAATATATGGAATGTAACTATAAGTTTTGCATTAGTCCTTTGTTTCATATGGCATGAATTTGCATAACACAGCATTTTTTTGGAGTGTAACTACTGTGTTATACAAGGGATAACTGTGTCAGATAGAGAATACCTGTATTCAAATTACAAGAGCTGCATGTTGGAATGGCACAAGTAGAACATTGTATTGTTTGTTTTATCTATATTCTTTTGCAATTTCAAATGTTTCATTTTCTGAAATAAAACATATTCACTGTTCTTTACAAATTAAATGTAATAGCTGGTACTATCATTTGTGATTACCTACAGTTCTAAAAGGCTAACATATGGTGGATACCAAAGCAATTTGCTTCCTTCTACTGAGACAAGAGTTCAAATTTGCAGTGAATTAGAGGAATGTTTTTATCACCAGGGCCAAGTTTTCTTGGACCTTACCATAATCTCTAACAAAACTGGGCATGTTCAATTCTATAGTATAGTAAGCGAGTATATAAGATCAGTAAAAGCACTTGGACTCACCCCACAAAAAACTTCTGGTCAGTGGCATTTGAGAGCGAAGCAACAGCTAATGATTTCTGAGATAGCCATGGTGCCATCACAACCTTACTGCTTAAAGATTCTTTAGTATATGCAGGCATCACAATAGAGGAAAAAGCCTGGCATTATCATAAAAGGCATTTGGTTTTTTCAGAACAATGCCCAATCTGAAAAATCCAGGAATCGGACAGTATGGTCCCCAGATTTTGCACCTCGTATTCTCCTTTCAATAAATTTTTAGACTTCTCGGGCAAGAAAAATTTTTCCAGTGATAACACTGTTCAAGGTGCCATCTAGTCCCGGTTAGGGTGTACCGACAATGCTTTCTGAGCCGCCAGTATACGTAGAGGATTATTATATGAAGGAATAAACAGTTTACATCAAAGTCAAACTGACACACAANAACTTCGTCAGGATCAGGAATGACCGACGTGTATTCAGCCGATTGAGACGACGAGGAAGACAGTCCAAGAAACATCCTTCGAAACTTAAAAAGATCATCATAAAAATTAATGTGTGATTCAAGAGGTCTTTTAGATAAACTTTAAATGTAGGTCAAGAATGCAAAAACAAACCATTAGAACATTCTGGTGGCATTTGCACCTGTGTTCCTGGATAAAAATGGTTTGTTTTTGTCCCGGTTAGGGTGTACCGACAATGCTTTCTGAGCCGCCAGTATACGTAGAGGATTATTATATGAAGGAATAAACAGTTTACATCAAAGTCAAACTGACACACAAACAAAAACTGTTGACATGTTTATGCCTTTACAAAAAAAAATTAAACTTTGACAGCTAATTCTATTAGTTTATTTGATCTAGAATCTTGTTATCTTTTTGTTAATGAAAATTTCTCTAACTCTAGGACTAAAGAAGTATCAAATAATCTTGATTTATTCTTTAATCAATAAAATCATCTATAACAGTGGTCCCCAACCTTTTTATCGCCGCCCGCTGAGGGGGGACGTTGATTGTTTATATTTTAATAATAATAATTTAATTGTATTTAAACATGCCTTCAAAATAAAGTAGTTACACCAAAAAGTGAATATAATGTGATTTAACATTTTAACTCACTAGAACGCTAAATCAATGAGAACCCTGAGCTTGTTTTTTTGCAACAAGACGGTTCCATCTGGGGGTAACAGGAGATAATGACACCCAAAGTGTGTTTTTTATGTCCAGTTTATTCCATTGTTCCATCGTCCACTAAAAGTTTGACAAACCCGAGAGAAATACACCATAGTAAATAAAATGGAAATACCAGTAATTTAATGTTACTTGGGCGGCCCGGTACCGGTCCGCGGTCCGGGGACCACTGATCTATAATACTTTGGAATAACAATTAGAAGTATTATTAATACAGAGGTCCGCAGTCCGGGGACCACTGATCTATAATACTTTGGAATAACAATTAGAAGTATTATTAATACAGAAAGTTAATTGTAAATTATTACAGTAGACCCCCTATAACACCTGGACCAATAGTGGACCAAATCTGTAGTGGGTCAAATCTGGACCAATAGTGGACATTGCACAAACCGTTGAGTTTAATGTCCACTATTGGTCAAGACATGAGTAGGCCATGACAATCTGTCTCATTCTTTTACCGTGTTATACGAACACGGTCATAATTTTTCCACTGTGTTATACAAATTCATCTTATATGAACCCGTGTTATAGGGGGTCTACTGTATTGTTGAATTTTCTTTATAAATAGTAAAATTGATTCTGTGAGGTAGGAAATCAATGCTGTAGGTTGCAAATGTGTTCCAGTTAGGCTAAATGATATAATTTAGTTATTATTATTCGCTGATAAAATTGGTTTTGCTTTATGTCATTTCGCCATACTGTCAGTTTCCAATAACCTGTCGACTCACTGTACAGTACATACAAAGCACAAACTTTAGATATTATTTTATTTTATTTAAATTTTCTAGTGTACCCTGTTTGAATTTAGAGGACAAACTGCAAATTTTAATTGCTTCCTTTAAGAATTAATGAATAGTTATCTTAATTACATTTTAAATAAATCAGTAACTTTGTGTTATTGATATACTGTAATTTAGTGAATCAACATATTAACAAATTATTTACTCATTTCAGGATAGAAATTTAGAGAGTATACAGCAATCAGTAAACTCTTTGGCCTTTCAAGCACACAGGTTGGCTTTTGATTCTACTTATCTGTCACCTTTTGCCATCAATGCGCGAGCGAATGGCATAGATGCCACAGGTAACTTACCATCTCTTAAAATAATTTGAAACTGCCACTTAAGACTAAAACCTGAATTTTTATTTAAGGTGGAAAGCCTGACGATATTACGGTCCTCCTGGTGTCGGTCGGTCCCGGATGGTCGGAGAAGAAGGAACCGCTCCGCACGGCGGTCTCCCAGAATGGTTGCACAGACTACGGTTGATTGCACGTAGACCCTAGAATGAGTAAACTTTTAGAATAAGTTAGTCACTAAATTTAGTATCGAATAGACGAGATTTACGTGGGATCTGTTGTCACAGAAAAACCATGCAATATCATTTGAAAAAAAAAAAGTGCTACTAGAGAGACAATAGATTCTACTCGGGTCCAGTCGCGTACGATACCGCTGCCTTGCCGATATGTGTATTTTCATTATTATGCAGTATAATTCCAAGTAAAAGTGATTAGATTGCATCTACTCTGTTTATTTTGGAATTTTATTCTCAAATAATTTAAGTCCACTGGACGTATGTTTAATAGACATTACTATAAAAAGTATTTATATTCATCTCCATCACTTCGACGCCCACATATTTGTATATTGTAGATTGTGGTTGTGAAGACGGTTCCTGTATCATATAATTTTGTGAACAAATGAAAATAAAGGTTGAAAATTTATAATTTTCAAAAAGATTTATATTTAATTAAATGCTCACATTTCAAATGGGAAACTGCAAATGCCAATGGAGAATTCGACCTAGTCTTCGTCACTCGCTTCTGCCAGAACTTCGTCAGGATCAGGAATGACCGACGTGTATTCAGCCGATTGAGACGACGAGGAAGACAGTCCAAGAAACATCCTTCGAAACTTAAAAAGATCATAAAAATTAATGTGTGATTCAAGAGGTCTTTTAGATAAACTTTAAATGTAGGTCAAGAATACAAAAACAAACCATTAGAACATTCTGGTGGCATTTGCACCTGTGTTCCTGGATAAAAATGGTTTGTTTTTGTATTCCTGACCTACCTTTAGTTTCTCTAAGACTTTTTGAATCATCCTGTATATATAGGGTTGAAAGGAAAGTTGGTACACCTCATATAACTTAAGCGGCACTACAACAGGTGGATTAAGTGATTTTGGCACTCCTCGTTTTCTTTAGTTCTGTATTTTGCCACTAACTGATACAAAATAAGCTTTTTTTTTTTTTTTTGCCTAATTGGACTTATTTATGCTGATACTTGGTTCAGCAGAAATACATTCAGGAAAGAGCAAAATGCACTAAATAATAAACATTCACAAAACAACATATATGAAGCACAGGTGCAATGAACCAAGTAATCTACTGCACAACAACCTGTGCAGTAGATTACTTGGTTCATTGTGCATCGTCAACAACATTGGAGAACTTCTGGATTCGGGACAGAATTCTGTCTTGAACAGTATGCAGCATTGCAGGGATTACGGATGCATTATTTTAAAATCTGCCATGGTGGAAGGTTCTGTAGTGTATGCTTTATTTTCCATGGATGACCATGCAGGGCATTCCATACAACCACTATATCCAATAACTTTGTTGCCAAACATTGCAAATCAGTTTTCCACAATTCTTTCTTAATGTTTTCTGTTTTCCTGTAATTTAATTTTTTTCCTATGAGTATTTTTGGTTCAGCATTTTCCACTAGGGATGCTAAAATCACATTTGATGGACTGTGTAGGGTCATTTTCTCACAGGTGCCAGGAAAGTTAGTTTAAAACTAGCTTTCCTGGTTAAGGAATATATGAACTTTCCTTTGAACCCTGATAAAAAAAAATGTATGCATTTGAAGTCAAAGACCCATTGTCATTTGAATAAGTTTTATTTCTGCAAAGCAAAATCATTTGTTTATATAAATTATTGGAGAGAAAGAACTCCCAATGCTTTTTGAACATTTAATTCTCTTAGATTAAACAAATCTAAAATGGCTTACAATAGTGCTTTGAATTTGTTGAGAGATCCTTATCACAGACAAAAACAATATTGGCTAATGGTCTTGCTAATTCTGTTCGTGTTGTGTACGATGGATGAACAGAGGAACTGACAAATGGGTCAAAACAAAAGCAATTTGCATTAGATTATGAAATAAGACATTATATAATAAATGTTTTGTTGAATATTTCCATCGTTCATAGGTCAAACACAATACTTTTGCTATGCAAAAGTATCGTGTTTGACCTATGGAAAATTCTTTCATCTGATGCATGACATTTTTCTCTCTTAGATATTTGTCATTTAAAGTACAAGGTGATTCAAAAGTCACAAAAATTTTTAAAAATTAATAACTCACAAACTATTTACAGTAAAATGATGCGGTTTTCACAGAAATGCTTAGAAAGAAGCTGTATTTTTTTTTTACATGTAATAAAAATTTTAGTACTAAAATTTTTATTACATGTAAAAAAAATACCGCTTCTTTCTAAGCATTTCTGTGAAAACTGCACCATCTTACTGTAAATAGTTTATTAATTATTAATTTTTTAATATTTCTGTGCCTTTGAATCATCCTGTACAATAATCAGTTTCTATTTTAAAGATGCATTGCAAGCATAAAGGCCATCCTAATTTGTTGGAATAATAAAACTATATTCCTGTCACTAGTTTTATCATTCCAAAAATTGGGGTGACCTTATATTTTTGCAATGCACATTAATTACTTAGTTATTGAGACTTGTCTATATTTGATAAGATTACAGTTAATGTTACCAGTTGATTATTTACTTAACCAGGATGAACAGAGCCCTACACATTTGATCTCAACTAGCCACAATTTGGTATTCTAATTTTTGTAAAAAATAACTGCCTTGTTACTTTTTGACTGGCTCTAATATATGAAATTTATCCACTATTATTGTCTGCTATAACTGAAGTAAGAAATTACAACAATTTTAAGTGTAATTAAAGATAACACGAAATAATAATAATGCTTTTTTACAATGTTTTATAAAATATTATCAATAGAATACACTTAAAATCTATCATGACTGATTAAGCAAAGATATAAAAGTATTCTAGCCATAATTTAGTATTCTTTTGGAAAATGCACTCCAAATTTGAAGTGGTGATGTTAATCAGGAAAAGATTATACAGTCAAAATTTTTAATACAATAAAACGAGCATTTTAATTTAGAAATTTTCCAAGAGATACTGAATTACCAATTTATGATCATAGCCAAAGCAATGTTTACAACTTTTTTTTATTAAAAAAAGAAATGTGTGTGTAAGTTGTAAACATTTGTTACCATGTTGCCAATATATTAATATCGAAAAAGATTGTTTACTTCTAAATGAGACTAGTTTTAGTATAAAATTACTATCAAAATGTGATAATAGAAACAATATGGTCATTACAATATTTTAAATTAATATTTGTTTACTTTTACTTTTCTGGCCGTTATGTATACATAACAAGGGAAAGTATTGGAATCGTGTCAAATTCAACCTTCCAGGTTTTTTGCAAATCTCCATGTTTTGAGATCCCCCAAACCCAACAGTCAAAAAAACGGCAAAAACATTCCATGGGTGTGTTGTCATTAATTTCATTTAATGTCTCAGGACAGAGTGAAGATTAAGAAAAAATTTGACATGGTAGCTTGTGTATAGAGGGCATTGATGCTATTAAATTTTGGTGATGAAAGGTCAAGGGGAGATAGAGGTGGTCATATGTCATTGGGCTTAATGAAGATTTTACTTGTTAGCATTTACAGATCTTTATAAAACTCATCTCTACCTCAGAATTAAGTCCTTTTGTTATTTTATAACAAAATCTCATAATAGATGGTGCCATGTATGATTAATAATTAAAAAGTAATTAAAAATTACTTTTTAATTATTAATCTCTTAACATCTGGGAAAGTTACACAACTTGTTACTAGATTTTTTTTACATAGAGTTATACAAAATTGGTTTTATTCCCTAAAGAAAACTGTTAATTATGCATATTAAAAAGAACTGGCCATGTAATGGTTCATACACTTGTAATGCATTTATCCATCATACTTTTATTTAGGTACTTTTTTTATTACTGTTCAATGCAGTTTTTAAATACAACAGATGGACTGTTTGATTCTGTGCCAAAAAAATACAGTGAGACTAAACTGCACAAGATAAGATAAAATTAAATTTTTATTTGATACCACAAAAGGAAAAAGATGCATTAGTTTAAATTTTTAAATGTAATAGATTTCCTCACACATTTAGGTTGCAAATAGAAAACTTTGAAACTTGTCAGTTTGCATGCATATTTTAACAGTGTCTTATTGAAATGTGATTGTTCCAACAATATGAATATATTGTTGAAACAATCACATTGGTTGGAACTTATTTACTTCAGGGTATTTGGCTTTTAATTGGGAAATCAGAATCAAAGACAAACTGTTTGCATTGAATGATGGCAAAACAAAAAAATAAAAATCCATTACCTTTTTATGGGGTGGTGTGGAGGGCACAACATTCTCTTCTGCACACTCCGTCGGTGCAGCTTCAAAAGCCACAGGATCTGCAGATGTGTTTTCGATCATTGTCAGGGACATGTCAGAGTTATCATCTGTGGTCAACAGAGCAACATGTCTGTCATCATTTTCCTTTAAGTCACTGGAAAGAGAGAATGAAAATTTAAATAGTCAATATATCGTTGTGATACACATTAAAAATCTTTGGGCAGGGCTCTGAGTTTAGATCATAAAGACGTCTCCTTTATGATCTAATCATAATAAAATTTTGTGGAAACTGATTACAGCTGTGCAGAAGATCCTATTTGCAAATTGGGTATGCTCAATGTCATAATTTAAATGCATTGTTCCCAATAGATTAGTTTTCCTGTATAAACCTATATCATTTGACTTATCTGGTCCCAGAATTAGTCCTGTATAAATAACAATTTTTTTCCTACCTCCATTAGTCCGGCAATTGATCACTAACTAATCGTGGTCCCAAGACAATGGTTTCAAATTTAAAAATAAATAAATATTTATTTATTTAGTAGCTTGGAGAATGAGTTAAAAAATTGGCACAGCCACAGGAGCCTCACTTTCTTAGTACCAACAAGATTGTGCCTGCTGCATGATGATAAATGGAGCTGTTGTCTGCAGCCCTCTGCCATATTATTAAAATTTCTATTATGTTATACTTCTCAATCTTGCAGAAAAACTGTACTGTATACTGTTATACAGAGCTAGGAGAGGTGAATATAGCAAAACCAGAGTTGTGCCAAACTTTGTCAAATTACAGGAAGGGCAAATGAAAGTAAAATCTTTCTTTTATGATTGAAATTATGAAAACATTCTAGGCCTCAAAAAACCCTACTTTGAATTAAGGCATAAAGTTTGCACAAAACAAATGTCAAAAATTTCTTCAGCAAGAATTAATGTTTTAAATTACTGTAATATCTATAATTTAAAAATATAGATAAGCACAATTTAATGATTATTATTATTTGATATAAATAATAATATAACACTGAATTCTTGCTAAAAAAATCTTTGAACAGTTTTCTGGAATTTTTGTTTTCGATTTTCATAAGAAATGATGCATTGAGATTATACTGCAATTTTTTATATATACATAGCTGTATACAGACTAAATAATTGTAAATAATAAAATTTTGTAATTAAAAATAGTGCAGACATAGTTATGTCTTTTTAAAAAAATGATCAACACTTAAACGACTGTCCAGCATCGAGGAACAAACTGCAGCATGTCATGGGATCTAAAATATTTGACACCTCCACAAGAAGTCTGACTTTACTCAAACATTTCAAGTCTGCAAGCAAGCCGGATGCTTGGTCGAGCCAGTGTAGCTTTACATATTAGGTATTTAAAACTTTGCAATCACATAATATACTCAAACAAATATTTTGACAAATTTAACAATGTATAAGCAAAAATAAAATGACCGTTAAATTTTATATTCTTTTTCTTCTGCAGGAATTATTTCCGTCTAACCTTCAATACTTCTTTAACGTATTTGATTTGTGAAACGACAATAAAAACAAAAGTATGCAATTCTTAAATTGCAAAGTCATGTATCCACCTCATTAATTATCAGGTGATACGAACACAAGTTATAATAATTAAATAAAAGATGTACTGTACAATTTAAACAGAGATGTTTAAATTTCAGATTGTTCTGTTAAATTTGAATATATAGCATAATACTTTCAATTGACTGAAATAGATAATTATGCAATTTATAAAATATAATCTGGATTCACTGTTATTATGATGATGTTAAAATTTAGTGATGGGCTCATTCAATCTGTAAAATTCCTTCTTTCGTGAAAATAATGCAATTTCTCAGATGTGTAATGCTAAAATTGAGTCCACAATTTTTAATATTTCACTTGAATTAATATTTAATAATTATATGCAAACAATTATTCTTACTAGATACAATTGTCTAGTATGAGAACAAATCAAGGGAAACAATCTGAATAAGTCATTTAATTTTAGTTCCAAGAAGGATGAGCAAATCATTTTGGATATTTTGAATAAATGATTATTTTTTGTTCAAACGAACCTATCACTAATTAAGAATTTCAGAAGGAAAAATGACTAAATTAATTTAGATATTCCAATGTGGCAGAAGTGTTTACTTCCATCTGTGTGGAGCACTTGTGGGAAAAATAAAACTTTAAAAATTACTTTTTGTCATTCAGTGGTGTTTTTTCATTAAAAAAAGATACCTATCAAATAATAAAAATACAGTAAGACCCACTTAATGCTGCCTTGATTAACGCAACGCAATCAGCACAAAGCCTAAGAAAAAGCTCAAAATTTACACCAATTCAAATTATCACAGCATTTCATTGATTTGTAAATAATACAATTATTTATGAACACAAACCAATCAGCAAAAGGTGGCAATTTGTTGTAGCACCGTATTTCCCCTAAATCTATGTTTGTTTGGTGCAATTTTGGAAAAAATATAACATTGTGGATGCCATAGGCAATATTGACTTGGCTTGGCAAAAATTAACTGATAAATGCATGAACAAAGTGTGGAAGAAGTTATTGCTGTAGGTATCCAAGAATTCTCGATGAGAAGAGCCTATTGCTGTATTGTTAGGTTGACCAAACTCAACCTAATCGATACAACAGGACTAGGAGATGTAGATGAACAGGATATTGAGGAATTACCATAGGTTTCTGGTGAGAGTCTTATCAACGATGACCTTCAAGAACTGACAGAACAAGGAATCCATGTAGAACTGGAAAATAGTGATTCTGAAAACAAAGAACCCAAAAAATTTCTCTACAGATTTCCTTAGTAAAAGTTTGGAATGATAATTGAAATCATTGATCAAATTGTAGCGAATAATCCAGATTTTGAAAGGAGTGCAAAAGTAAAATGATGCGTTTTGGATGTAATCTTCTGCTACCAACATTTGCTTAAGGAAACAGAAAAAAAGTAACATATGAAACTATACAACTTTATCACATAAAACAATAATTTCAAAAAAGTCAGGATCTTTGTCACAAAAAATGAACTTTACATTTCTATGTACATATATTTATGTTTACATGTATTATTATGCAAATATAAAAATAACTTAAAATTAAAGTAAAATCTGTTTAATTTTTGTTGCGTGTTCCCCTTTCCCTATTTACTCTGTGTTAAAATGACATCATTTAACATTGTTTCATTTAGCACTTTGTCATCTAGGAACGCATCCCATGCTTAAGTGAGGTCTTACTGTATTAAATGGGGAGAAAAGCCCAAAAAGATTAAATTATTGAAATATTTCAAGAAATAACAATTATATTCTGCTTACTAATTAAACACAGATTTTTAAAAGTTATGCTAGTAGTGATTTTTAAGTATCACCTTACCTGTCTTGAGGCACAGCAACAGAAGAATTATTACTCTGTCGCATGCTTGTGCTCATTTGGGATCCGATCTCTTCCGACAAAGTGGCCAAGACAAATTCCGCTTCCACGCCCGGAATTTCTTGTATTTCAAATAAAATTGGCCTAAACAAATAAAAAGTAACAATGGTAAATCAGTATGGAGATTAAAAAAATTTATATCATTATTACATACAGTATTTTAATTATGTTACACAAAAAATGAATTTGAAATTATTTTATTACATCCCGAAATTTATATGAATCAGATTGTCATTTGATCAAATGATGATTATTATTATTGTTCCAGACATTAATTTCAGAAAGATATATTAATATAATATGTGAGGGATGAACAGACCCCCCATTAAAGTGTTATTTTAAATTTTAATTATTGGGAAATTCAATCATCAAACTTCGAGCGTTTTATCAAGTTAGGCTAAAAGCCATAAAAATTATTTCCCACGGAGTTAGTTCCTTGTTGAGGAGGATCCAGCTAGTCAGTGATGTGTCACCCGAACTTTCAATAGAGTGCCCATATTGGACGCCAGACCATTTACAACAACCACCTGACCTTATGGAAAAAACCCAAGAGGAATAACATGAGAAAATGGAAAAAACACCCGAGGTCAGTCGTCTTCCAACGTCTGTCCACAAAAGTCGTCCTCCCAGATTAATACCGTGACCAAGACTCCAGGATTAATTCCGTGCCTCTTTAAGGATATCATCCTGACTTTTGGCCTCCTGTTAACGGACAAGATCCGGAATCATTCTATCGAACATTCTATCGGCGTCAACAGTGTCATCTGACCACAGATCTTCGACCCAAAAGAAAGGTATTTATCAACCTGCGATTCGTTTGTAAACTCTCTCTCTCGAACAGCTTAGTATAATTAGGGGCTATGACAGAAATCGAATATATCTGTATTTTCTTTAGTACTAAGTAAAATTGTTATTTATTTGTTACTATGGAGTCTGAGTGAGTCACTTCCTCGTCTCTCTCCTCACCTCTACTCCGAATCCAATCGCTCACCTGCTACCGCTCACGTGACGTAACGTCGCAATTTCCGAGTCCTGCAAGACTCGGTGGTGTCAGATTTAGGTCTCCTGACGTGGTGTCAAAGAGTCACCGACCCTACGGTCACACATATATAAAATTTATTTCATCTGTTAATTTATCACACTAAAATGACTAAAATGATTACTACAAGACTCACCAGATACAGAGTAGTTCATTTTAATCAATCCACTGGAATAACTAAAAATATGCATCCCACAAAAAGTTCAGAGCAAAAAATGTTAGACTTTAACTCTAAGCTCTAACGTTCTCTTCCTATGTATCTGGAGACGAAATTATCATCATCTCCCATGCTACAAAGGGAATTTGTATAGCAAAACCAGTCAATTCCTAAAAATTCTATTTCCTTAAACTAAAACACACAGCAAACATGTTCCATACCAGTGAAATTAGCCATTTTCAAATGCACAGAATTCAATACTACAGCTCTATGTGCTTTGCTATAAATCAATGCCTCAACCAATGCTTTGAATGTTATAAAATCTTTTTTGAATAACCCTGTATTATAATATGGATTTGTTCTGATCACAAGGAATGTCACCTTTTAGATTGATTGAAACTTAATTACTTAAAGTTTCCATCGATATTGTACCTCAGTAGCAGTATTCACAGTACTGGTACTGAGTGCCAACAAGCCTATGTTCAATTTTACCATTATAGGAAAATTATGGTAACCAATATGAATGATATTTAAATCCAAATTGTCTTACATAAGGGAGCTAGACTGGATTTGATAATGTTTTTAGTCAACAAAAAATGCACTTGTGGATTATGTGCCACTACATATTATGGGCAGGAAATAATAGTAATTCTTCCTCTACTGGTGAAAGTGGATACAGCAGTGCAACAGCATAAAACCTTTGACCAAGTGAGGACCCAAAAATCCTAATTATTTATAATCTGCATAAAGATGTTAGAATTTATTCCAGACATTTGCCCATTATTTGAATTTAAAACTATACAGAAATTATTATTTATAACATCTCATTATTAAAATACTTCATAATTGCATTATTATATTGATATATAATCAATAATTAGCCAACTTAATTTAATTAAATCATTAGAATCCATTATCTAGCAACTCTTCTTTCAGCTTTTAATGTTAATAAAATGTCAAGTGTGGGAAAAAGCAAGTACTGTGTATCTATATGCCATTTTTAATAATTTAAGTTTTTTAATTATTTTGCCCATACGTCGGTAAAATTAACACTTTTCTCTTATGCTTAAATGACTCAAATATATTGATTGTTTTAGTAATTAAAATGAATATTTTAAATCTTTTAAAATATTTTAAAATGAATATTTTAAAAATTTTTATATTTTATATTTATATTATTTTCAAAGACTTACACTCCAGAGGCTTGAATGCATATTAAAATAGGTACACTACAAGATTCAGCAAAATTTACAACAGCCTATAAAAAAAAAAACATAAAATTACACATTTCGTTTTGTAAATTATCATCTTAAACAAATTTATAAAATTTTATATTAAATGTCTTATAAATTTTTGTCACATTTATTTCAAATTATTTTAGAAATTTAAATTTTAATAATGAAAATAGCAAGATCTACATGTCATTCTATCTTTAGATGAACATGTTTATTTTCTGTTAGGATACAATGCTGTAATAATACATAGAATCTAACAAGTTTAATTTGAAAAATACATTATGTTTTGGAATAAACTACATGAAATACACAGTAGAAAATAGAATAGAGTTTCATAACAGAGTTTGATAGCTTTTGAATTGGAGAGTTATATCAAGAATGTCAGAAGCTTAAGCTAGGAGTAGAATAATGAAGTGTCATGCTAATTGGAAAAAACTGTAGATTCTTAATTGTAGTCAGACAACCCTCAAAATAGAGAAAATCTGTAGAATGAAATTTCAGAAAACCAATTGACAAAATTTAGGAACATCTGAGAACCTTCAGAGTGGTCAGCAAAGTTCAAACAGGCTAAGGACATAGTGACTAGAATAAGAAGTTATATCTTAATAGTAAGATAACAATCAGTATATGTCTCAAACAGAGGATGGATTGAATGAAATAGTATTCCAAAATATGTTGTGTTACCTGGCTCTCCTCCAGAAGCAGTGTTATTTGTGACCTTGTGAACTTTATGTTGATGTTTGCTCTGATAAGAATTTATATAACTGTATTTAAAACGCATTTACTGTTTTTATACAATTGTATAAATCAGAAAAGAACCTATGTCCTTAAGACCAAAAATAAAAAAAAAACATAGACAGCTAATCAGGAGAATATAAATTTAACTGTTTCTCTTTTGTAAAATGAGTCAGCTTCAACCTTATTTGTTCAAAAATTCACTAGAATAATAAAAAAAAGGACATCTTCATAATTTGTCCTTTTCGCACACCTTAGGAACACAAAGTCACATGGAACAGGCGATTTTATTTTGCGATCCTTTTCTGTCTCACTATGTAAAACTTGTTAAAATAATTTCTCTGACAGTGGCAGTGTGAAAAGGAGATATTATGAAAATGTTATTCTGATTTTTTTGGAATGTTTCTCCTATATGAGAGAACTTTCAACCATATATTTGCTCTGAATTTTTTAAAATAAATTATAAATACAGTATATCTAATTTATTGTTAAAACACAAAATATGTAGAAAATATTTTATTAGTAGATTTACAATAAATATTATGAAGGTGAAATAATCTTATATTGTGTTTAATTCAAAAAGATCTTTTCAAAACTTTTCTACTTTACTCAGTATTTAAATAAATATATTAACTAAAAAATCTATAACAATATATTCTAAATAGCCAACAGTAATAATACATTAACATTTGACTAAAATAATAATTTCTAGATAAGCCTGCAAACTTAATAAATATCTGTTAAAAATTATTTATAACTTAGTACATATTTTTTTAATGAAATCATATGGAAGAGAATGAGGTAATGAGAAAGAAGATAAAAAAAAGAAGAGAGAAAGTTCCAGTAGGGTACCAAATGCTTAGGGTAAATGAGCTTGTTCATACATTAAAAAGAAATACTTAGTTTAAAAAAAATGAAATACATCCAATTCTGTTTTTACAGTATATAATTCCTGAAAAATCCATGTAAAAAGAGATATTGTCCATATGGAAAAATAAAAAGTTGGTTTCTTAAAAACAAGTAATCATGTGATAAGACAATTAATATGATATGACATATTTAAACAATATATTTCAATTTTAATTAATAACTCAGAGAATGACAACTGTAACTTATCAGCAAAATTTAATAAACTTATATTATTGCACAGATTTTATTTTATTTTTTATTTGACTTTTTCAATTAAACATCAAAATACCTCTAACTTTTAACATAAAATGGCATACAAAAACAATTCCTCATAAATAAAAAAAAAAAATGCAATTGCGCAAACAAATTGTCAAACTTCAAATTAAATTTTTTCTGACTGCTTCAATTGTGAGATAAAGTTGGAATTAAAGATTGAATGCCATTACTTGCATTCGGGTTGTAAAATACAGCCAAAACTTAATTGATGAGGCATTAAGGCATCAACCACTGCTCTGGGGAACTCAAGATTGAACTAGGCAGCTGAAAAATTCCAGGAATTTTTTGGGGGACAATCTATCCCATACCAGTCTATCTCCATTGTTTTCCCAACAATGGTTATGATTAAAAGGTTTCTTGGTTCAAAAAAATCTTTTTTTTATAAAAAAAACGCAATATTTTACGAACAAAGTATGACTATTTTTTATTAGGATTAAAATCAAATGAAGATTTTAAAAATAAAAATTTATTGAAACTTGTTAAGTTAAAGCAAATTATATAAAAAATAAATTGAATTTTTTCCCAGCCTATTTTAAATCAAAATCATGTAAAAAAAAAAAGCTGTGTAAACAAAATTGGGTGTAGGATGTCATTTTTATCTGTAAATATTTACATCTAAAATATATGAATAATACATGCTTACACAAACATATTAATTTCCATTAAATTCAACATCACACAAATAATAATAAGAATAAAGATTCCTTAGGATTCCAATCAAGCTATGTGCAGTTGGATGTAATGGAAATTAATGTGTCCTTGTGAGCACAAGTAATTGCCAATTCCCTTATAAAGTGAATACATGAAAAATACCAAATTCACCCTTAATTCTTTAAGACAAAATGTGACTATTATTTCTGTTTCTAACTGATACAGTTCAAATTCTTCTTTCTCTAGAGACAGCTCAGTATGAATTACTTGGTTGGGATCTATAAAAAAGTAAAAATATAAAATTGGTATATTAGTTAAATTAAATTTTAAAAATATAGTAGTTTTTGTTATATTTCTTCACACTATTAAATATATTGTTCCTGTTTTGTGATTCCAATTCAGAAAATACTATATAACAGGGATGGCCACCGAGTCTATCACGATCGACTGATTGATCAATGAATTATTTTTGGTTAACTGCAGAAAATATGGCCTGTTAAAACACAAAAAATATGATAAATTTCAAAAGAAATATTAAATCCATATTTTTTTACTGAGAAATCTCTTAACTATTTGCTATAGATTAGTAATTCTCCATAAGATAATGTGTGATGGATACAAAGAAGTGTTCTTTGTGTTGATGGTCTCTGTACTTTTATAGAACAGAGTTGTGATTAGATTGTTAGTATTTTTAACCCATGAAAGCTGTCACACTCCACTATAAGTTGTCCAAGATCGCTATGCAATGAATATTTGTGCAATTTACATTATAAATTACCATAAAAACTAATTTTAAGCATTTATAAAAATGCTACACAATTACTAAAAGTCATTTTACTTGTAGTATTTTTTTAAACATTAAAATATATTAATTAAATTAAAAATAACACTAGACTGACAATCAATATAAGTTACATAATCAAAATCAATTTAAAAAAGAAAAATACAAATATTTAGTTTAATTATGCAACAAAGAAAAATAAATGCAAGATTAATATTTTGAAATAAAATTAATACTGTCAAACAAAAAATTCTACTAAAAAGAATACAATGACAATAACATGAATTTTACAGACGACAACAACAATAATGTAACACTTGTTTGGGTAGCTATGTCTTAACTTTAGTCTGGCATAGCACTTGGAACCAGTATCAGCTGAGAATGACATTTGCAAAAATAAAAAATAAAAATGATGATGATGATAAATGTCAAGAAAAATAAAAGTTTGATATAAAATTCTAACTATTGTGCATGTTTTTATACTAACAGAAACATGCACAATAACCTGATTCAGTTATTATTGCCAAACAATCTGTCATATCAAGGGGAGGAGAAGTTAGTTTGCAGCAAGTATCATTTATTGTCAGAGTAATAAAAATATTACCATGTTGCAAAATTTGCACTATTTAGTGGAAATTCTTGGATGCCCATCAAACTGTCATCCATGCTTGGAGTCTGATATTGCAATGGAAATTTTACTTTGTTGCAAAGTTGAAACTAAAATTATACATTTTTCCTAACTTTTTCCTGTGAGCAAAATTCCCTGAGATTTTCTGATTTCCCAAATCACTGTCCACTCTGCATTTACATATCTAATTATCCTAAATATTGTTATTTGATTAACATGCAAATCATCTCCTATACAGGATTAAAAACTGTAATTAATAAAATTTAAACATAAAACATAAATATCCATTAGAACAACTGTGCTCTCTTAGTACATCTTTATATATACAATTGATGCTCCTTGATTAAAAAAAAGAAATTACTTTTAATTTCAAATTTTAAATCAATAATATCTAATAAATGTACAAACTATTATATCATTGACGACTAGATGAATGTAACTGATAGATTTAGCATGAATGTTTATTCTTGTCAATGACTCTAGGCTAAGTTTCATCAATCATCTTGAAATGATTTTATGACAATTAAGGTGTTGTTATTCATAACATGTTTTATGAATACATTTGAACATCATTATACTTTATAACAACAAAATATCATCATTATTTTAGTAACAATATGTTCATAAATCCATCTCTAAACACAGGGTGAGCACAAAAACACTCCTTGATTTCAAGTAGTTATAAAATCAAAACTTATTTGAATACATTTATAAACATTGTAGCCACAGATACATTAACTCAAAAAATTCTTGTCTGAAAATTTCTCAACGTGCACCTGCCAAACAGATGAACTGACCATACTGGACAAAATGACCAGGTGTTCTGCAAGTGACCTGAGTTCACCAGACCTAACTGTGTCCTTTTCCTTGGGAATGCGTGAAGGACAAAATGTATGTACTGTATCTACACTGTCTATAACTCTAGATGATCTGCAGGAACACATAACTAAAAACACAAAACTTCCAACTTTTCTTGGAACATTCAACAATATTGTCCTACAAACTTTATATAGAAATGAATCTTTAACCTGTATGTTATATATTAATCAGATTTTTAAAATACAAATGAGTCAAATTTACTAGCATGGAACTAACTTGAAAGTGCCACCTCAACAAAAATTCAGTTGAGATATTTTCATTAACTATACATATCATATTATTGATGATAGTATCTAAAGTATGAGTTTCAGTTGAGAACACGAGCAACTCAATTAAGTTAGTTTTTTGAAAACATATTCCATATATATCATTTTTGATGAAAAAGTTAATATATATTTAAAATTATTATTTTAAACAAAGCAAAATTTCACTAGCTGATATACCCAAAAAATGTTTATGTTTTCTTGAAAAACATCAAACAGTTTAAAAAAGTTTGTACCATTGTTAGTTGGTGATTATATACACTGGATATTTGCTTTGTTGTAGTGTCAATAAATTTGTCATTTTTCTTTTGATCCTCTCTTAATAAAATAAATTTTGTTTTATTTACATAACTCTGCACACATTTATTCCACCATATTTTACAGAAGATATTTGCAAATATTAAATAATCTCTCTCAAACAAAAAAAATAATTGTTAGTAGTGCAATCTGTAACAAAACAATTTCAAGTGATGTAGAGTGAAACCTGGTTCACCCAAACATGGATAACTTGAAGTAATCTTTCTCTAATCATCTAGCATAGGGATTTGTGTGTTAAATCAAACTGATTAACTCAAATTCATCAAACTGTTTAACTTCAATGGGAATTTTGACACAGTATTTTCATAAACTCTCTAGAATTTTAATTTTCTGTTAAGTAAAATAATTAATGTCATATATCAAATAAACTAATCAGAAACTTTATAGCACAGGAACCGTGCACGACTAAAATAAATATTATGTCATATGACAGCAGGAGGGGTATGGTAGCTTCCAGCAGCACGTGTAACCTACATATTGTGAATGCCATTCAAACTTGCTTTTTTCTAAACGTTTTTCTTTTGTTTTATTTGATTGCTGATGGATTTCTCTGATTAGCTGACCTAATAAGTAAATAAATTTTGAATAAATTAATTTTTAAAAAAGCAATTACTATCTGATTCTTTATAAAAATTTTAACATTTGCAGCAAAATTTTAAAAACATAACAATTGTAAAGAATAGTATGTTTGTGATAAAAAATAATAATAAACAAATTGATTCTCAGTTAAAATATCACAATTTAAAAAAAATCCTTACCAAACACTTAAGAGTGAATGAATCAACCATTCAGGAAAGCATTTCTCAGTAACCTACTTAACCACTTGGTTAACAATTTCGTGTTTCTGGACAACAGTGATAAGTTTGAATTTTTTTCCATCAATTAATTCAAGTTAACCAGGTTCCACTGTATTTCAAGAGGCTAAAATTATATTTCAAAGAAACATTGAAAGTAGATGGCAAATAATAAGATTTTTTAAATACTTTCAAAATATTCACACATTAGTAGATTTCACATTGGAAGCAATGAAATAAATTACTGGCAGTGGCGGCCTTAGGGGGTGGCGAGCAGGGCAATCGCCCGGGGCCTCGCTCTTGGAGGGGCCTCGCGCAACAACCAAGTAGAAAAAAGTTGATATTTAAAACTTTTTATTTTATCCTTGGCTATTAGTTATAACAATAAAATAAATTTAATTTATAGTACAGTATATATTAATATTAATAAGTGCCTACTATTTCAATTCACATACTTTGCACAAAGGACAAGGGCCTCGCAAAGATCTGCCGCCCAGAGCCTCGTAATGGATAAGGCCGCCGCTGATTACTGGTATTCTTATTACCAGTTAAATGATAACAACACAACTCTCAACCAATTTTAGCCATTGCACATTATTATAATAATAAATTTTATTTCCAAAGAAAATTTTCCCTATTAAGGGGGAATACAATTTCACAATAACAATTGTTATTTTGATTTACATGATTATTAGACATAATGCATATAAGTGTAATAATTATAAAATAACATGAGCAAGACCACTTAGGTAACAATAACATTATTTGGTGAATTTAGACAATATAAACATAAAGTAACTCAATGATACATTATTAAGGATTTAAAACAATGATGAAAATCAAATAATTAAATGTTACAGACTATTTTTTCAATGTATTTAACAAAAAAATTACAAATTCTATAAGCATCTTTTCTGTTGATATCATTTAAGTTATTTTTGAAGTCTAGAGATGAACCACTGTTACATATATTTATTATACTGTATTGTTTATGCAGATTATTTAGAGGTTGGCAATTTTGGAAAAGATGGAGTACAGAAAAATCTTCGGATTGACATAATTGGCAACAAGTATTTGAGAGATTTATGTAAGTTTTATTAATGAACAGCGAATATTTATTGAGTCGTAACTGAATAATAATTCGTTTAACATTTAGATCTATTGGTAACCACATATAACGTTGAAAAGAGGGAATGTTAAGAATATTCCCTCTTTTCAACCAGGGGTGGTAGTTGCTTTGATTTAGAGAAAGCTGATCTTTGTTAATTGACTGCGATATAGCAGAGCTTATTAAAAGGGAATATCTGCATTTCCAGTCTTAAATTGAGTTTGTAAAAAATAGTTCTGATACTTCAAATTTTATATTGCCATAACTGCTTATTATTGTCATTTTTGCTTTGCTTTATCATTTCTTGATGTAAAAATCTAATATTATCATCACTTTTATATTTGAGTCTGTAATAGAATTTTGCATTGCACATTATTATAATAATAAATTTTATTTCCAAAGAAAATTTTCCCTATTAAGGGGGAATACAATTTCACAATAACAATTGTTATTTTGATTTACATGATTATTAGACATAATGCATATAAGTGTAATAATTATAAAATAACATGAGCAAGACCACTTAGGTAACAATAACATTATTTGGTGAATTTAGACAATATAAACATAAAGTAACTCAATGATACATTATTAAGGATTTAAAACAATGNCCTCAACCAATGCTTTGAATGTTATAAAATCTTTTTTGAATAACCCTGTATTATAATATGGATTTGTTCTGATCACAAGGAATGTCACCTTTTAGATTGATTGAAACTTAATTACTTAAAGTTTCCATCGATATTGTACCTCAGTAGCAGTATTCACAGTACTGGTACTGAGTGCCAACAAGCCTATGTTCAATTTTACCATTATAGGAAAATTATGGTAACCAATATGAATGATATTTAAATCCAAATTGTCTTACATAAGGGAGCTAGACTGGATTTGATAATGTTTTTAGTCAACAAAAAATGCACTTGTGGATTATGTGCCACTACATATTATGGGCAGGAAATAATAGTAATTCTTCCTCTACTGGTGAAAGTGGATACAGCAGTGCAACAGCATAAAACCTTTGACCAAGTGAGGACCCAAAAATCCTAATTATTTATAATCTGCATAAAGATGTTAGAATTTATTCCAGACATTTGCCCATTATTTGAATTTAAAACTATACAGAAATTATTATTTATAACATCTCATTATTAAAATACTTCATAATTGCATTATTATATTGATATATAATCAATAATTAGCCAACTTAATTTAATTAAATCATTAGAATCCATTATCTAGCAACTCTTCTTTCAGCTTTTAATGTTAATAAAATGTCAAGTGTGGGAAAAAGCAAGTACTGTGTATCTATATGCCATTTTTAATAATTTAAGTTTTTTAATTATTTTGCCCATACGTCGGTAAAATTAACACTTTTCTCTTATGCTTAAATGACTCAAATATATTGATTGTTTTAGTAATTAAAATGAATATTTTAAATCTTTTAAAATATTTTAAAATGAATATTTTAAAAATTTTTATATTTTATATTTATATTATTTTCAAAGACTTACACTCCAGAGGCTTGAATGCATATTAAAATAGGTACACTACAAGATTCAGCAAAATTTACAACAGCCTATAAAAAAAAAACATAAAATTACACATTTCGTTTTGTAAATTATCATCTTAAACAAATTTATAAAATTTTATATTAAATGTCTTATAAATTTTTGTCACATTTATTTCAAATTATTTTAGAAATTTAAATTTTAATAATGAAAATAGCAAGATCTACATGTCATTCTATCTTTAGATGAACATGTTTATTTTCTGTTAGGATACAATGCTGTAATAATACATAGAATCTAACAAGTTTAATTTGAAAAATACATTATGTTTTGGAATAAACTACATGAAATACACAGTAGAAAATAGAATAGAGTTTCATAACAGAGTTTGATAGCTTTTGAATTGGAGAGTTATATCAAGAATGTCAGAAGCTTAAGCTAGGAGTAGAATAATGAAGTGTCATGCTAATTGGAAAAAACTGTAGATTCTTAATTGTAGTCAGACAACCCTCAAAATAGAGAAAATCTGTAGAATGAAATTTCAGAAAACCAATTGACAAAATTTAGGAACATCTGAGAACCTTCAGAGTGGTCACCAAAGTTCAAACAGGCTAAGGACATAGTGACTAGAATAAGAAGTTATATCTTAATAGTAAGATAACAATCAGTATATGTCTCAAACAGAGGATGGATTGAATGAAATAGTATTCCAAAATATGTTGTGTTACCTGGCTCTCCTCCAGAAGCAGTGTTATTTGTGACCTTGTGAACTTTATGTTGATGTTTGCTCTGATAAGAATTTATATAACTGTATTTAAAACGCATTTACTGTTTTTATACAATTGTATAAATCAGAAAAGAACCTATGTCCTTAAGACCAAAAATAAAAAAAAAACATAGACAGCTAATCAGGAGAATATAAATTTAACTGTTTCTCTTTTGTAAAATGAGTCAGCTTCAACCTTATTTGTTCAAAAATTCACTAGAATAATAAAAAAAAAGGACATCTTCATAATTTGTCCTTTTCGCACACCTTAGGAACACAAAGTCACATGGAACAGGCGATTTTATTTTGCGATCCTTTTCTGTCTCACTATGTAAAACTTGTTAAAATAATTTCTCTGACAGTGGCAGTGTGAAAAGGAGATATTATGAAAATGTTATTCTGATTTTTTTGGAATGTTTCTCCTATATGAGAGAACTTTCAACCATATATTTGCTCTGAATTTTTTAAAATAAATTATAAATACAGTATATCTAATTTATTGTTAAAACACAAAATATGTAGAAAATATTTTATTAGTAGATTTACAATAAATATTATGAAGGTGAAATAATCTTATATTGTGTTTAATTCAAAAAGATCTTTTCAAAACTTTTCTACTTTACTCAGTATTTAAATAAATATATTAACTAAAAAATCTATAACAATATATTCTAAATAGCCAACAGTAATAATACATTAACATTTGACTAAAATAATAATTTCTAGATAAGCCTGCAAACTTAATAAATATCTGTTAAAAATTATTTATAACTTAGTACATATTTTTTTAATGAAATCATATGGAAGAGAATGAGGTAATGAGAAAGAAGATAAAAAAAAGAAGAGAGAAAGTTCCAGTAGGGTACCAAATGCTTAGGGTAAATGAGCTTGTTCATACATTAAAAAGAAATACTTAGTTTAAAAAAAATGAAATACATCCAATTCTGTTTTTACAGTATATAATTCCTGAAAAATCCATGTAAAAAGAGATATTGTCCATATGGAAAAATAAAAAGTTGGTTTCTTAAAAACAAGTAATCATGTGATAAGACAATTAATATGATATGACATATTTAAACAATATATTTCAATTTTAATTAATAACTCAGAGAATGACAACTGTAACTTATCAGCAAAATTTAATAAACTTATATTATTGCACAGATTTTATTTTATTTTTTATTTGACTTTTTCAATTAAACATCAAAATACCTCTAACTTTTAACATAAAATGGCATACAAAAACAATTCCTCATAAATAAAAAAAAAAAATGCAATTGCGCAAACAAATTGTCAAACTTCAAATTAAATTTTTTCTGACTGCTTCAATTGTGAAATAAAGTTGGAATTAAAGATTGAATGCCATTACTTGCATTCGGGTTGTAAAATACAGCCAAAACTTAATTGATGAGGCATTAAGGCATCAACCACTGCTCTGGGGAACTCAAGATTGAACTAGGCAGCTGAAAAATTCCAGGAATTTTTTGGGGGACAATCTATCCCATACCAGTCTATCTCCATTGTTTTCCCAACAAAGATTATGATTAAAAGATTTCTTGGTTCAAAAAAATCTTTTTTTTAAAAAAAAAGCAATATTTTACGAACAAAGTATGACTATTTTTTTTTAGGATTAAAATCAAATGAAGATTTTAAAAGGAAAAATTTATTGAAACTTGTTAAGTTAAAGCAAATTATATAAAAAATAAATTGAATTTTTTCCCAGTCTATTTTAAATCAAAATCTTGTAAAAAAAAAAAGCTGTGTAAACAAAATTGGGTGTAGGATGTCATTTTTATCAGTAAATATTTACATCTAAAATATATGAATAATACATGCTTACACAAACATATTAATTTCCATTAAATTCAACATCACACAAATAATAATAAGAATAAAGATTCCTTAGGATTCCAATCAAGCTATGTGCAGTTGGATGTAATGGAAATTAATGTGTCCTTGTGAGCACAAGTAATTGCCAATTCCCTTATAAAGTGAATACATGAAAAATACCAAATTCACCCTTAATTCTTTAAGACAAAATGTGACTATTATTTCTGTTTCTAACTGATACAGTTCAAATTCTTCTTTCTCTAGAGACAGCTCAGTATGAATTACTTGGTTGGGATCTATAAAAAAGTAAAAATATAAAATTGGTATATTAGTTAAATTAAATTTTAAAAATATAGTAGTTTTTGTTATATTTCTTCACACTATTAAATATATTGTTCCTGTTTTGTGATTCCAATTCAGAAAATACTATATAACAGGGATGGCCACCGAGTCTATCACGATCGACTGATTGATCAATGAATTATTTTTGGTTAACTGCAGAAAATATGGCCTGTTAAAACACAAAAAATATGATAAATTTCAAAAGAAATATTAAATCCATATTTTTTTACTGAGAAATCTCTTAACTATTTGCTATAGATTAGTAATTCTCCATAAGATAATGTGTGATGGATACAAAGAAGTGTTCTTTGTGTTGATGGTCTCTGTACTTTTATAGAACAGAGTTGTGATTAGATTGTTAGTATTTTTAACCCATGAAAGCTGTCACACTCCACTATAAGTTGTCCAAGATCGCTATGCAATGAATATTTGTGCAATTTACATTATAAATTACCATAAAAACTAATTTTAAGCATTTATAAAAATGCTACACAATTACTAAAAGTCATTTTACTTGTAGTATTTTTTTAAACATTAAAATATATTAATTAAATTAAAAATAACACTAGACTGACAATCAATATAAGTTACATAATCAAAATCAATTTAAAAAAGAAAAATACAAATATTTAGTTTAATTATGCAACAAAGAAAAATAAATGCAAGATTAATATTTTGAAATAAAATTAATACTGTCAAACAAAAAATTCTACTAAAAAGAATACAATGACAATAACATGAATTTTACAGACGACAACAACAATAATGTAACACTTGTTTGGGTAGCTATGTCTTAACTTTAGTCTGGCATAGCACTTGGAACCAGTATCAGCTGAGAATGACATTTGCAAAAATAAAAAATAAAAATGATGATGATGATAAATGTCAAGAAAAATAAAAGTTTGATATAAAATTCTAACTATTGTGCATGTTTTTATACTAACAGAAACATGCACAATAACCTGATTCAGTTATTATTGCCAAACAATCTGTCATATCAAGGGGAGGAGAAGTTAGTTTGCAGCAAGTATCATTTATTGTCAGAGTAATAAAAATATTACCATGTTGCAAAATTTGCACTATTTAGTGGAAATTCTTGGATGCCCATCAAACTGTCATCCATGCTTGGAGTCTGATATTGCAATGGAAATTTTACTTTGTTGCAAAGTTGAAACTAAAATTATACATTTTTCCTAACTTTTTCCTGTGAGCAAAATTCCCTGAGATTTTCTGATTTCCCAAATCACTGTCCACTCTGCATTTACATATCTAATTATCCTAAATATTGTTATTTGATTAACATGCAAATCATCTCCTATACAGGATTAAAAACTGTAATTAATAAAATTTAAACATAAAACATAAATATCCATTAGAACAACTGTGCTCTCTTAGTACATCTTTATATATACAATTGATGCTCCTTGATTAAAAAAAAGAAATTACTTTTAATTTCAAATTTTAAATCAATAATATCTAATAAATGTACAAACTATTATATCATTGACGACTAGATGAATGTAACTGATAGATTTAGCATGAATGTTTATTCTTGTCAATGACTCTAGGCTAAGTTTCATCAATCATCTTGAAATGATTTTATGACAATTAAGGTGTTGTTATTCATAACATGTTTTATGAATACATTTGAACATCATTATACTTTATAACAACAAAATATCATCATTATTTTAGTAACAATATGTTCATAAATCCATCTCTAAACACAGGGTGAGCACAAAAACACTCCTTGATTTCAAGTAGTTATAAAATCAAAACTTATTTGAATACATTTATAAACATTGTAGCCACAGATACATTAACTCAAAAAATTCTTGTCTGAAAATTTCTCAACGTGCACCTGCCAAACAGATGAACTGACCATACTGGACAAAATGACCAGGTGTTCTGCAAGTGACCTGAGTTCACCAGACCTAACTGTGTCCTTTTCCTTGGGAATGCGTGAAGGACAAAATGTATGTACTGTATCTACACTGTCTATAACTCTAGATGATCTGCAGGAACACATAACTAAAAACACAAAACTTCCAACTTTTCTTGGAACATTCAACAATATTGTCCTACAAACTTTATATAGAAATGAATCTTTAACCTGTATGTTATATATTAATCAGATTTTTAAAATACAAATGAGTCAAATTTACTAGCATGGAACTAACTTGAAAGTGCCACCTCAACAAAAATTCAGTTGAGATATTTTCATTAACTATACATATCATATTATTGATGATAGTATCTAAAGTATGAGTTTCAGTTGAGAACACGAGCAACTCAATTAAGTTAGTTTTTTGAAAACATATTCCATATATATCATTTTTGATGAAAAAGTTAATATATATTTAAAATTATTATTTTAAACAAAGCAAAATTTCACTAGCTGATATACCCAAAAAATGTTTATGTTTTCTTGAAAAACATCAAACAGTTTAAAAAAGTTTGTACCATTGTTAGTTGGTGATTATATACACTGGATATTTGCTTTGTTGTAGTGTCAATAAATTTGTCATTTTTCTTTTGATCCTCTCTTAATAAAATAAATTTTGTTTTATTTACATAACTCTGCACACATTTATTCCACCATATTTTACAGAAGATATTTGCAAATATTAAATAATCTCTCTCAAACAAAAAAAATAATTGTTAGTAGTGCAATCTGTAACAAAACAATTTCAAGTGATGTAGAGTGAAACCTGGTTCACCCAAACATGGATAACTTGAAGTAATCTTTCTCTAATCATCTAGCATAGGGATTTGTGTGTTAAATCAAACTGATTAACTCAAATTCATCAAACTGTTTAACTTCAATGGGAATTTTGACACAGTATTTTCATAAACTCTCTAGAATTTTAATTTTCTGTTAAGTAAAATAATTAATGTCATATATCAAATAAACTAATCAGAAACTTTATAGCACAGGAACCGTGCACGACTAAAATAAATATTATGTCATATGACAGCAGGAGGGGTATGGTAGCTTCCAGCAGCACGTGTAACCTACATATTGTGAATGCCATTCAAACTTGCTTTTTTCTAAACGTTTTTCTTTTGTTTTATTTGATTGCTGATGGATTTCTCTGATTAGCTGACCTAATAAGTAAATAAATTTTGAATAAATTAATTTTTAAAAAAGCAATTACTATCTGATTCTTTATAAAAATTTTAACATTTGCAGCAAAATTTTAAAAACATAACAATTGTAAAGAATAGTATGTTTGTGATAAAAAATAATAATAAACAAATTGATTCTCAGTTAAAATATCACAATTTAAAAAAAATCCTTACCAAACACTTAAGAGTGAATGAATCAACCATTCAGGAAAGCATTTCTCAGTAACCTACTTAACCACTTGGTTAACAATTTCGTGTTTCTGGACAACAGTGATAAGTTTGAATTTTTTTCCATCAATTAATTCAAGTTAACCAGGTTCCACTGTATTTCAAGAGGCTAAAATTATATTTCAAAGAAACATTGAAAGTAGATGGCAAATAATAAGATTTTTTAAATACTTTCAAAATATTCACACATTAGTAGATTTCACATTGGAAGCAATGAAATAAATTACTGGCAGTGGCGGCCTTAGGGGGTGGCGAGCAGGGCAATCGCCCGGGGCCTCGCTCTTGGAGGGGCCTCGCGCAACAACCAAGTAGAAAAAAGTTGATATTTAAAACTTTTTATTTTATCCTTGGCTATTAGTTATAACAATAAAATAAATTTAATTTATAGTACAGTATATATTAATATTAATAAGTGCCTACTATTTCAATTCACATACTTTGCACAAAGGACAAGGGCCTCGCAAAGATCTGCCGCCCAGAGCCTCGTAATGGATAAGGCCGCCGCTGATTACTGGTATTCTTATTACCAGTTAAATGATAACAACACAACTCTCAACCAATTTTAGCCATTGCACATTATTATAATAATAAATTTTATTTCCAAAGAAAATTTTCCCTATTAAGGGGGAATACAATTTCACAATAACAATTGTTATTTTGATTTACATGATTATTAGACATAATGCATATAAGTGTAATAATTATAAAATAACATGAGCAAGACCACTTAGGTAACAATAACATTATTTGGTGAATTTAGACAATATAAACATAAAGTAACTCAATGATACATTATTAAGGATTTAAAACAATGATGAAAATCAAATAATTAAATGTTACAGACTATTTTTTCAATGTATTTAACAAAAAAATTACAAATTCTATAAGCATCTTTTCTGTTGATATCATTTAAGTTATTTTTGAAGTCTAGAGATGAACCACTGTTACATATATTTATTATACTGTATTGTTTATGCAGATTATTTAGAGGTTGGCAATTTTGGAAAAGATGGAGTACAGAAAAATCTTCGGATTGACATAATTGGCAACAAGTATTTGAGAGATTTATGTAAGTTTTATTAATGAACAGCGAATATTTATTGAGTCGTAACTGAATAATAATTCGTTTAACATTTAGATCTATTGGTAACCACATATAACGTTGAAAAGAGGGAATGTTAAGAATATTCCCTCTTTTCAACCAGGGGTGGTAGTTGCTTTGATTTAGAGAAAGCTGATCTTTGTTAATTGACTGCGATATAGCAGAGCTTATTAAAAGGGAATATCTGCATTTCCAGTCTTAAATTGAGTTTGTAAAAAATAGTTCTGATACTCCGAATTTTATATTGCCATAACTACTTATTATTGTCGTTTTTGCTTTGCTTTATCATTTCTTGATGTAAAAATCTAATATTATCATCACTTTTATATTTGAGTCTGTAATAGAATTTTGCATTGCACATTATTATTTACATCACATGTTTTTTATAATTAAATTGTTTTATTAATTTATCTCCAAAATAAAAGTAACCAAAAGTGAAATAAATGCATTGTGAATGTTTTGATGTCAGATTGGTATGTAGGCAGAAACGTTAGATTTGTTTGCTGAAATGAACTTTTATGGCCATTCAAAAGAAATTTATGGGATTTGCAAATTTTTCTATAAAATATAATGGAACAAATTCATAGGAAAGTACTATATATAAATAAAAAACAGAAAAATTTTCTGAAAGAAGACAAAATTAAACAACACTGCAAATCCAAACACAAATGTGTCTACAAAGTCATCACATAGATAATACAAAAATAATACAACTTTTCATACAAAAATTTTGTATGAAAAGTTGTTATTTATTTAAAATTAATAAGTAATAAGATGGGATAATTGAGTGGAATGAATAAATAATTTAAGAGCAACAGAAGTTAAATCAATTATTATTAATACATTTTAACAATATTACAGTTTCAATATAAGTTATTTCTAAAAATTATATTACCTGGTTCATCATCAACATAATTTTTCATAACAACTTTTTCATTGTTCAAAATTAATGTTATTTCTTCAACAGTGGCATGAAAATTCTGAATACTTTTTAAGATCATTCTGTTAAATGAAAAGTAAAAATAAATTAATCTTTTAAACTGATTATTTTTTATTAAAAAACAACAACAAATTCTATCATCTCTCATTATCATTTACTTATTCAAAAATTAATTACTATAATTAACTTACAGTATTGTTTAATTCAATGCAATTTTACATTTTAATATAAATAAATTTTACCTAGATTGAGCCAATATTGTATTCTTGTAATCATTTTTTTCAAACGTTGCTTCTAATGCTTCATTTTCAATTAAGTGCAAATGATATGATTTAATTAAATCTAGTAATGATATATAGTTTATTAAATTCCTTTATTTAAAAAATCAATTTAATTATATTTATAATCGTTATAACTTACCATGTTTACAATAATTATTTATAATAAAATTATCGTAATTATTATTCAACTCTAGTGAACATGTGTCAATAGTTTTTTCAATCATTGTACTTGATTTAAAGGCTATAAGAAGAGACTGTAAAAATAATCATATAATTTTTGAAGGTATTAATTAAATGAATTAAATAACATATATATATATATTTAGCTACCTTAACTGGTATTTTACATTTGATATCTGTGTTGTTATTAAATGATGTAAAAAAACTTCTATCAAACTTAAAGCTAGCATAAGCTGAACGTGACGAGTTAAATGTACGTAATACAATCTGAAAAACATCAATAAAGATTTTAACTAGACTTTAAATAACTTTATATATAAAAATATTTCAAAATATTATGATTACATTTTATTAACTTCTAATTTCTTTATAGTGATATATTATTAATTTTCTGATGAGAATAAATTAATTCCATCATTAATATCAAATTAAGCAATTTTCAGAATGTTTTATTAAAATTTTTAAAGCACTGCAGCAAATCTATTATTATAAATTTTAATTTACAATATATTAAAGTAAACAATTTACTTTATTAATGACTATCATAATATTGTACAATATAAATTATAATAAAATTAGTACAATAATGTTTAAAATATTTGTAATTTATCTTGTATCTTCTCTCAAGTCTGACAAAGTCCATTTAATTTGGATGAAATTACTTGCTTAGATTAAGGATAAATTACAAACATCTGTAATTTATCTTGATGTACTATGATGTGGTCATCATCACCAGTAACAAGGATCCCAAATAAAGATCATTTTAGAACAGTGAAACTCATACTTTGAACAATTCTAACTTCAAACACTTCAGAGTTTAAATGCAAAATCTGACAAAAATTTATCTCACAGTTTGAATAATGCTTTTAAGTTCAAACTGTGCACACAGTGAAAAAATGTGCTCAAAGCAGAAATGCAATGTTGTGTGTCTAAGTCTTCTTTCACTCTTGAATTATGCTTGTATGATTTCAGTGTTTTTTTGCTCTATTTTTGGTGTGTTTGGTTATATGTACTATATTGTGTGTTATTTGTCTATTTTAAACAATTTCTTCTTGCACTTTTTCTTTGCCAACAGCTTTTGAGGGCTCCATACATTTTGCATCCTTCAATTGAAAATTTCCTGAATGGAACTTTTTAAACCACATTCAATGAGTTTGAAGTTTAGGAGCATCTTCTCCATATATATTACAATTGGTTTTACTACTTGTATGGCACTATATCCTATTCAAAACTCATAAAGCATAATATGCCTGATATGCTTTTTTATCTGAAGACATTACATCTTGATTTTATTCAAACAAAATGTGAAGTAAAGAGTTTGAGGTAAGATTCTAAACAAATGATAAAATCTCAATTATTTATAATATGTTAAATTTTACAACTGTTATATTAAATCACATATCTATGTTAAGGTGCCAAAGTCCATGGTTTGTGATTAATAAATCCAGTTTTCATTTTATTCAAGGTTCTATTGCATAGCACCAAAATTGACACTTGGCGATATTTTTTTTTATTAAAGTGGAGATAAAAATATAATATCAGCAGTAAAAACCCCAATCCATTTGTTTTGACATTTAGCATGAAATTAAATCATAAATCATACTTCTGGAAAAACAGCAAAATGTTGATCTTCTGTACAATGGGAATCCTGTGCAACACACACCTAGCGATTTCATGACGTCATGTGGCAAGTTTGGGCAGAAAAGTAAGATGTGATGTCAAGATCCGAAGGAAGTTTACTGCAATGCCGCTCAGTATTTCCAGATTGGGGGATTTTTTATTGACTGACAAAAATTTTGGGGAATTTTTTTGGATGAATTTTTTCTACTTTGATCATTTTCAGTAGATTGAAACAACATTTTTGACATGACAGAACCTGTGAAATACTGTTTATATATTGTGATGAAATATGTTATTCGGAATTCTTCATTAAACAATTATTCAAAAATGATTGCTATTGCTAATAAGGGGAGGGTCTGGTGTTTGGGTCTCCGATTCAAACAAAACTTGATGAGCACATAGCCTTAAGCACAGCTCCTTGAGCAAATAATAGGACTCACTTACCAATCATTTAAAAAAATTAAGCCTCTGAAAATTTAATTTTTAGATTATAAGTCCTTGGAAGTTCCACATCCCAGATCGATAATAACTGAGTGAATAAGACGCTAGGTACTGGACTTAGATGATGTAGGTTTGAACCTTGGAGCTTTACTTTTAGTTTACTTTTTTTAATATATAACTTTCTTATTTTATTGCATCATTATTATTATTCCTCATGTTTAAAAGCTTATAAAACAAGAGATTAAAAATTCTGACGTCATTTCCCATTTAGCAAAAACAAGCCTATGTAGATTTAACTCTTTAATGTTGTTAAATAAGACTTTTATTCTTCACATTTATTTTCACATATTTTACATACTAATGTCCTCAAAAATGAATAAGTTTTGGACATTACTGCAAATGGATGAAAAAAATAAGTGATATGAAAATAAGGTAGTGTAGTCACAGTGTTTTATTTTTTTAATTGTTAATATTATGGACAATATCCTCAGGCGCTCAAACCCAAAAAACTCCTCAAGGATACTAGTTGGTCAACACAAACCCAGTGTTCAGTGGTTAAATCCACTTAGCATATTGACAAAGTGGATCTATGTATCTCATCATAAGTTAAGAAACAAAAAGAAATATTAATTAAAGATTATATACTTACTCCATCTTTTGAAGTTTCCAAATGGATTTCATCTCCAATCCTAGAAAGGGCATGAACTGCTTTACCTAAAACTTAAAATATGAAAAAAATATTAAATTTTATTAAGTGACTTATCTAGAATACTTATCACAATACAAAATTAATCTTTTACTATAAGTAGTGATAAATTTCATTCAACAGTTTAATTAATATTAGATATATAATCTATCCTTAAAATTATTGTATTATTAGTTTAACAACTCAAACTGGATATATGTAATTAAGCACTACATAAAAACCAATATCCGACAGGAACTACAAAAATCTACAAAAGCAAATCTACATGCTAAATGGTCATTATCAGGCTAATCTGACAATGACCATTTAACATGAGCAAAAATGTGTGTTTTGTAATTTTTGTAGTTCCTGCCGGATATTGATTTTACCCTTGATCAAAGTTTTGAGAATGGTTCAATAAAATACAAGATTTAAATTTATTCATTGAAATTTATTTTGTCCCCTTCAAAGTAATCTCTTTCCACTGCAATGAACTTACGCTAACATTTTTCCAATCTTTCAAAACATGCTTTAAAGTCATTTTGTGAAACCCCTTTGGGACATGGAGAAAATTTTGTTTTATGGCAGCATCAATAGACTCAAAACAGTGACCATGATGTACAAATTTTAGTTGAGAAAACAGGAAAAAAATCACATGATGCCATATTGGGTGAATACAGAACTTGTGGAACCATATTTGTTAAATTTTTGGCCAAAAATTCATGAACAACAAGAGCATCATGAGCGGGTGCAACATCTTTGTGCAAAATCCATGTTTTCTTGCCACACATCAGATAATTTTCTACAAAACGGCTTCACACAAATGACTCAAAAACCCTCAAATAATATGCATTGTTGACAGTTTGGCCAATTGGAAGAAATTTTTGATGCATAACACCATGACAATCAAAGAAAACAGTTAACATGACCTTGATTTTTGACTGACTTTGATGTAATCTTTTTGATCTTGCTTCACCTTTCAAGCACCATTCACTTGACTGTTGAGCTATTTCAGTGTCAAAAGTATAGATTTGTGTTTTGTCACTGTAATGACAAGTTTTAAGAATGATTTGCCTCAAGAAAGCATTTCCTCAGATACTGAAACATATCATCATATTTGGAAAAATTTCAACGTTTTTGGGATGACTCGAGAAGCGATGCTCTGCAAGCCCAAATGATCTTTTCTTTAATCTTAATTAAATAAAAGTAAACTTCAAAGGCGTGCCGTGACATTTGATGATAGGGAAGCTGTGTTTCTATAAGAAGCCGACTTCCAGGGGCAATCAGTTAATTCTTTTTTTAAATGTATTTTTAATAGATTATTTATCTGACGTACCTAATAAATAAACAAGTTCAATATAATTACCTCTGTTTCAATAGGTTTCCTTTGCCCTCTAAATGCCAATTCTTGCTTTGATAAAAACATATAACATCTATTTATTTAGATATANAAAAAATTCTGCTAAAAAGAATACGATGACAATAATATGAATTTTACAGACAACAACAACAATAATAATGTAACACTTGTTTGGGTAGCTATGTCTTAACTTTAGTCTGGCATAGCACTTGGAACCAGTATCAGCTGAGAATGACATTTGCAAAAATAAAAAATAAAAAAATAATAATGATGATGATGATAAATGTCAAGAAAAATAAAAGTTTGATATAAAATTCTAACTATTGTGCATGTTTGCTATACTAACAGAAACATGCACAATAACCTGATTCAGTTATTATTGCCAAACAATCTGTCATATCAAGGGGAGGAGAAGTTAGTTTGCAGCAAGTATCATTTATTGTCAGAGTAATAAAAATATTGCCATGTTGCAAAATTTGCACTATTTAGTAGAAATCCTTGGATGCCCATCAAACCATCATCCATGCTGGAGTCTGAGATTGCAGTGGAAATTTTACTTTGTTGCAAAGTTGAAACTAAAATTATACATTTTTCCTAACTTTTCCCTGTGAGCAAAATTCCCTGAGATTTTCTGATTTCCCAAATCACTTGCCACTCTGCATTTACATATCTAATTATCCTAAATATTGTTATTTGATTAACATGCAAATCATCTCCTATACAGGATTAAAAACTGTAATTAATAAAATTTAAACATAAAACATAAATATCCATTAGAACAACTGTGCTCTCTTAGTACATCTTTATATATACAATTGATGCTCCTTGATTAAAAAAAAGAAATTACTTTTAATTTCAAATTTTAAATCAATAATATCTAATAAATGTACAAACTATTATATCATTGACGACTAGACGAATGTAACTGATAGATTTAGCATGAATGTTTATTCTTGTCAATGACTCTAGACTAAGTTTCATCAATCATCTTGAAATGATTTTATGACAATTAAGGTGTTGTTATTCATAACATGTTTTATGAATACATTTGAACATCATTATACTTTATAACAACAAAATATCATCATTATTTTAGTAACAATATGTTCATAAATCCATCTCTAAACACAGGGTGAGCACAAAAACACTCCTTGATTTCAAGTAGTTATAAAATCAAAACTTATTTGAATACATTTATAAACATTGTAGCCACAGATACATTAACTCAAAAAATTTCTTCTGTCTGAAAATTTTTCAATGTGCACCTGCCAAACAGATGAACTGGCCATACTGGCCATACTGGACAAAATGACCAGGTGTTCTGCAAGTGGCCCGAGTTCACCAGACCTGACTGTGTCCTTTTCCTTGGGAATGCGTGAAGGACAAAATGTATGTACTGTATCTACACTGTCTATAACTCTAGATGATCTGCAGGAACACATAACTAAAAACACAAAACTTCCAACTTTTCTTGGAACATTCAACAATATTGTCCTACAAACTTTATATAGAAATGAATCTTTAACCTGTATGTTATATATTAATCAGATTTTTAAAATACAAATGAGTCAAATTTACTAGCATGGAACTAACTTGAAAGTGCCACCTCAACAAAAATTCAGTTGAGATATTTTCATTAACTATACATATCATATTATTGATGATAGTATCTAAAGTATGAGTTTCAGTTGAGAACACGAGCAACTCAATTAAGTTAGTTTTTTGAAAACATATTCCATATATATCATTTTTGATGAAAAAGTTAATATATATTTAAAATTATTATTTTAAACAAAGCAAAATTTCACTAGCTGATATACCCAAAAAATGTTTATGTTTTCTTGAAAAACATCAAACAGTTTAAAAAAGTTTGTACCATTGTTAGTTGGTGATTATATACACTGGATATTTGCTTTGTTGTAGTGTCAATAAATTTGTCATTTTTCTTTTGATCCTCTCTTAATAAAATAAATTTTGTTTTATTTACATAACTCTGCACACATTTATTCCACCATATTTTACAGAAGATATTTGCAAATATTAAATAATCTCTCTCAAACAAAAAAAATAATTGTTAGTAGTGCAATCTGTAACAAAACAATTTCAAGTGATGTAGAGTGAAACCTGGTTCACCCAAACATGGATAACTTGAAGTAATCTTTCTCTAATCATCTAGCATAGGGATTTGTGTGTTAAATCAAACTGATTAACTCAAATTCATCAAACTGTTTAACTTCAATGGGAATTTTGACACAGTATTTTCATAAACTCTCTAGAATTTTAATTTTCTGTTAAGTAAAATAATTAATGTCATATATCAAATAAACTAATCAGAAACTTTATAGCACAGGAACCGTGCACGACTAAAATAAATATTATGTCATATGACAGCAGGAGGGGTATGGTAGCTTCCAGCAGCACGTGTAACCTACATATTGTGAATGCCATTCAAACTTGCTTTTTTCTAAACGTTTTTCTTTTGTTTTATTTGATTGCTGATGGATTTCTCTGATTAGCTGACCTAATAAGTAAATAAATTTTGAATAAATTAATTTTTAAAAAAGCAATTACTATCTGATTCTTTATAAAAATTTTAACATTTGCAGCAAAATTTTAAAAACATAACAATTGTAAAGAATAGTATGTTTGTGATAAAAAATAATAATAAACAAATTGATTCTCAGTTAAAATATCACAATTTAAAAAAAATCCTTACCAAACACTTAAGAGTGAATGAATCAACCATTCAGGAAAGCATTTCTCAGTAACCTACTTAACCACTTGGTTAACAATTTCGTGTTTCTGGACAACAGTGATAAGTTTGAATTTTTTTCCATCAATTAATTCAAGTTAACCAGGTTCCACTGTATTTCAAGAGGCTAAAATTATATTTCAAAGAAACATTGAAAGTAGATGGCAAATAATAAGATTTTTTAAATACTTTCAAAATATTCACACATTAGTAGATTTCACATTGGAAGCAATGAAATAAATTACTGGCAGTGGCGGCCTTAGGGGGTGGCGAGCAGGGCAATCGCCCGGGGCCTCGCTCTTGGAGGGGCCTCGCGCAACAACCAAGTAGAAAAAAGTTGATATTTAAAACTTTTTATTTTATCCTTGGCTATTAGTTATAACAATAAAATAAATTTAATTTATAGTACAGTATATATTAATATTAATAAGTGCCTACTATTTCAATTCACATACTTTGCACAAAGGACAAGGGCCTCGCAAAGATCTGCCGCCCAGAGCCTCGTAATGGATAAGGCCGCCGCTGATTACTGGTATTCTTATTACCAGTTAAATGATAACAACACAACTCTCAACCAATTTTAGCCATTGCACATTATTATAATAATAAATTTTATTTCCAAAGAAAATTTTCCCTATTAAGGGGGAATACAATTTCACAATAACAATTGTTATTTTGATTTACATGATTATTAGACATAATGCATATAAGTGTAATAATTATAAAATAACATGAGCAAGACCACTTAGGTAACAATAACATTATTTGGTGAATTTAGACAATATAAACATAAAGTAACTCAATGATACATTATTAAGGATTTAAAACAATGATGAAAATCAAATAATTAAATGTTACAGACTATTTTTTCAATGTATTTAACAAAAAAATTACAAATTCTATAAGCATCTTTTCTGTTGATATCATTTAAGTTATTTTTGAAGTCTAGAGATGAACCACTGTTACATATATTTATTATACTGTATTGTTTATGCAGATTATTTAGAGGTTGGCAATTTTGGAAAAGATGGAGTACAGAAAAATCTTCGGATTGACATAATTGGCAACAAGTATTTGAGAGATTTATGTAAGTTTTATTAATGAACAGCGAATATTTATTGAGTCGTAACTGAATAATAATTCGTTTAACATTTAGATCTATTGGTAACCACATATAACGTTGAAAAGAGGGAATGTTAAGAATATTCCCTCTTTTCAACCAGGGGTGGTAGTTGCTTTGATTTAGAGAAAGCTGATCTTTGTTAATTGACTGCGATATAGCAGAGCTTATTAAAAGGGAATATCTGCATTTCCAGTCTTAAATTGAGTTTGTAAAAAATAGTTCTGATACTCCGAATTTTATATTGCCATAACTACTTATTATTGTCGTTTTTGCTTTGCTTTATCATTTCTTGATGTAAAAATCTAATATTATCATCACTTTTATATTTGAGTCTGTAATAGAATTTTGCATTGCACATTATTATTTACATCACATGTTTTTTATAATTAAATTGTTTTATTAATTTATCTCCAAAATAAAAGTAACCAAAAGTGAAATAAATGCATTGTGAATGTTTTGATGTCAGATTGGTATGTAGGCAGAAACGTTAGATTTGTTTGCTGAAATGAACTTTTATGGCCATTCAAAAGAAATTTATGGGATTTGCAAATTTTTCTATAAAATATAATGGAACAAATTCATAGGAAAGTACTATATATAAATAAAAAACAGAAAAATTTTCTGAAAGAAGACAAAATTAAACAACACTGCAAATCCAAACACAAATGTGTCTACAAAGTCATCACATAGATAATACAAAAATAATACAACTTTTCATACAAAAATTTTGTATGAAAAGTTGTTATTTATTTAAAATTAATAAGTAATAAGATGGGATAATTGAGTGGAATGAATAAATAATTTAAGAGCAACAGAAGTTAAATCAATTATTATTAATACATTTTAACAATATTACAGTTTCAATATAAGTTATTTCTAAAAATTATATTACCTGGTTCATCATCAACATAATTTTTCATAACAACTTTTTCATTGTTCAAAATTAATGTTATTTCTTCAACAGTGGCATGAAAATTCTGAATACTTTTTAAGATCATTCTGTTAAATGAAAAGTAAAAATAAATTAATCTTTTAAACTGATTATTTTTTATTAAAAAACAACAACAAATTCTATCATCTCTCATTATCATTTACTTATTCAAAAATTAATTACTATAATTAACTTACAGTATTGTTTAATTCAATGCAATTTTACATTTTAATATAAATAAATTTTACCTAGATTGAGCCAATATTGTATTCTTGTAATCATTTTTTTCAAACGTTGCTTCTAATGCTTCATTTTCAATTAAGTGCAAATGATATGATTTAATTAAATCTAGTAATGATATATAGTTTATTAAATTCCTTTATTTAAAAAATCAATTTAATTATATTTATAATCGTTATAACTTACCATGTTTACAATAATTATTTATAATAAAATTATCGTAATTATTATTCAACTCTAGTGAACATGTGTCAATAGTTTTTTCAATCATTGTACTTGATTTAAAGGCTATAAGAAGAGACTGTAAAAATAATCATATAATTTTTGAAGGTATTAATTAAATGAATTAAATAACATATATATATATATTTAGCTACCTTAACTGGTATTTTACATTTGATATCTGTGTTGTTATTAAATGATGTAAAAAAACTTCTATCAAACTTAAAGCTAGCATAAGCTGAACGTGACGAGTTAAATGTACGTAATACAATCTGAAAAACATCAATAAAGATTTTAACTAGACTTTAAATAACTTTATATATAAAAATATTTCAAAATATTATGATTACATTTTATTAACTTCTAATTTCTTTATAGTGATATATTATTAATTTTCTGATGAGAATAAATTAATTCCATCATTAATATCAAATTAAGCAATTTTCAGAATGTTTTATTAAAATTTTTAAAGCACTGCAGCAAATCTATTATTATAAATTTTAATTTACAATATATTAAAGTAAACAATTTACTTTATTAATGACTATCATAATATTGTACAATATAAATTATAATAAAATTAGTACAATAATGTTTAAAATATTTGTAATTTATCTTGTATCTTCTCTCAAGTCTGACAAAGTCCATTTAATTTGGATGAAATTACTTGCTTAGATTAAGGATAAATTACAAACATCTGTAATTTATCTTGATGTACTATGATGTGGTCATCATCACCAGTAACAAGGATCCCAAATAAAGATCATTTTAGAACAGTGAAACTCATACTTTGAACAATTCTAACTTCAAACATTTCAGAGTTTAAATGCAAAATCTGACAAAAATTTATCTCACAGTTTGAATAATGCTTTTAAGTTCAAACTGTGCACACAGTGAAAAAATGTGCTCAAAGCAGAAATGCAATGTTGTGTGTCTAAGTCTTCTTTCACTCTTGAATTATGCTTGTATGATTTCAGTGTTTTTTTGCTCTATTTTTGGTGTGTTTGGTTATATGTACTATATTGTGTGTTATTTGTCTATTTTAAACAATTTCTTCTTGCACTTTTTCTTTGCCAACAGCTTTTGAGGGCTCCATACATTTTGCATCCTTCAATTGAAAATTTCCTGAATGGAACTTTTTAAACCACATTCAATGAGTTTGAAGTTTAGGAGCATCTTCTCCATATATATTACAATTGGTTTTACTACTTGTATGGCACTATATCCTATTCAAAACTCATAAAGCATAATATGCCTGATATGCTTTTTTATCTGAAGACATTACATCTTGATTTTATTCAAACAAAATGTGAAGTAAAGAGTTTGAGGTAAGATTCTAAACAAATGATAAAATCTCAATTATTTATAATATGTTAAATTTTACAACTGTTATATTAAATCACATATCTATGTTAAGGTGCCAAAGTCCATGGTTTGTGATTAATAAATCCAGTTTTCATTTTATTCAAGGTTCTATTGCATAGCACCAAAATTGACACTTGGCGATATTTTTTTTTATTAAAGTGGAGATAAAAATATAATATCAGCAGTAAAAACCCCAATCCATTTGTTTTGACATTTAGCATGAAATTAAATCATAAATCATACTTCTGGAAAAACAGCAAAATGTTGATCTTCTGTACAATGGGAATCCTGTGCAACACACACCTAGCGATTTCATGACGTCATGTGGCAAGTTTGGGCAGAAAAGTAAGATGTGATGTCAAGATCCGAAGGAAGTTTACTGCAATGCCGCTCAGTATTTCCAGATTGGGGGATTTTTTATTGACTGACAAAAATTTTGGGGAATTTTTTTGGATGAATTTTTTCTACTTTGATCATTTTCAGTAGATTGAAACAACATTTTTGACATGACAGAACCTGTGAAATACTGTTTATATATTGTGATGAAATATGTTATTCGGAATTCTTCATTAAACAATTATTCAAAAATGATTGCTATTGCTAATAAGGGGAGGGTCTGGTGTTTGGGTCTCCGATTCAAACAAAACTTGATGAGCACATAGCCTTAAGCACAGCTCCTTGAGCAAATAATAGGACTCACTTACCAATCATTTAAAAAAATTAAGCCTCTGAAAATTTAATTTTTAGATTATAAGTCCTTGGAAGTTCCACATCCCAGATCGATAATAACTGAGTGAATAAGACGCTAGGTACTGGACTTAGATGATGTAGGTTTGAACCTTGGAAGTTTACTTTTTTTAATATATAACTTTCTTATTTTATTGCATCATTATTATTATTCCTCATGTTTAAAAGCTTATAAAACAAGAGATTAAAAATTCTGACGTCATTTCCCATTTAGCAAAAACAAGCCTATGTAGATTTAACTCTTTAATGTTGTTAAATAAGACTTTTATTCTTCACATTTATTTTCACATATTTTACATACTAATGTCCTCAAAAATGAATAAGTTTTGGACATTACTGCAAATGGATGAAAAAAATAAGTGATATGAAAATAAGGTAGTGTAGTCACAGTGTTTTATTTTTTTAATTGTTAATATTATGGACAATATCCTCAGGCGCTCAAACCCAAAAAACTCCTCAAGGATACTAGTTGGTCAACACAAACCCAGTGTTCAGTGGTTAAATCCACTTAGCATATTGACAAAGTGGATCTATGTATCTCATCATAAGTTAAGAAACAAAAAGAAATATTAATTAAAGATTATATACTTACTCCATCTTTTGAAGTTTCCAAATGGATTTCATCTCCAATCCTAGAAAGGGCATGAACTGCTTTACCTAAAACTTAAAATATGAAAAAAATATTAAATTTTATTAAGTGACTTATCTAGAATACTTATCACAATACAAAATTAATCTTTTACTATAAGTAGTGATAAATTTCATTCAACAGTTTAATTAATATTAGATATATAATCTATCCTTAAAATTATTGTATTATTAGTTTAACAACTCAAACTGGATATATGTAATTAAGCACTACATAAAAACCAATATCCGACAGGAACTACAAAAATCTACAAAAGCAAATCTACATGCTAAATGGTCATTATCAGGCTAATCTGACAATGACCATTTAACATGAGCAAAAATGTGTGTTTTGTAATTTTTGTAGTTCCTGCCGGATATTGATTTTACCCTTGATCAAAGTTTTGAGAATGGTTCAATAAAATACAAGATTTAAATTTATTCATTGAAATTTATTTTGTCCCCTTCAAAGTAATCTCTTTCCACTGCAATGAACTTACGCTAACATTTTTCCAATCTTTCAAAACATGCTTTAAAGTCATTTTGTGAAACCCCTTTGGGACATGGAGAAAATTTTGTTTTATGGCAGCATCAATAGACTCAAAACAGTGACCATGATGTACAAATTTTAGTTGAGAAAACAGGAAAAAAATCACATGATGCCATATTGGGTGAATACAGAACTTGTGGAACCATATTTGTTAAATTTTTGGCCAAAAATTCATGAACAACAAGAGCATCATGAGCGGGTGCAACATCTTTGTGCAAAATCCATGTTTTCTTGCCACACATCAGATAATTTTCTACAAAACGGCTTCACACAAATGACTCAAAAACACTCAAATAATATGCATTGTTGACAGTTTGGCCAATTGGAAGAAATTTTTGATGCATAACACCATGACAATCAAAGAAAACAGTTAACATGACCTTGATTTTTGACTGACTTTGATGTAATCTTTTTGATCTTGCTTCACCTTTCAAGCACCATTCACTTGACTGTTGAGCTATTTCAGTGTCAAAAGTATAGATTTGTGTTTTGTCACTGTAATGACAAGTTTTAAGAATGATTTGCCTCAAGAAAGCATTTCCTCAGATACTGAAACATATCATCATATTTGGAAAAATTTCAACGTTTTTGGGATGACTCGAGAAGCGATGCTCTGCAAGCCCAAATGATCTTTTCTTTAATCTTAATTAAATAAAAGTAAACTTCAAAGGCGTGCCGTGACATTTGATGATAGGGAAGCTGTGTTTCTATAAGAAGCCGACTTCCAGGGGCAATCAGTTAATTCTTTTTTTAAATGTATTTTTAATAGATTATTTATCTGACGTACCTAATAAATAAACAAGTTCAATATAATTACCTCTGTTTCAATAGGTTTCCTTTGCCCTCTAAATGCCAATTCTTGCTTTGATAAAAACATATAACATCTATTTATTTAGATATAATATATCTATAAACTGTAACTATCTTGTTATAATTTTCAATATTTATTTTATATTATTTACTAATGTTAAATTCTATTCCGCTTCGATTTCCAAATTGCTTCAAATACGAAAAAATCGACAAGTTTTTGCGTCTTTTTCCAGCTAAATTGTCAAAGCCGTTCTTATTCCACACACTAATTTCATTTGAAAATAGTAGGCGAGCCAATAAAACAATTTTTGCATTTACAGAGCCATTTTATCATGAAAATGTTGAACTAATTTTTTTATTGAAGCGTTTATATTTAACTTAGGCATTGGCTTTTCTCTTTTAATAATGTTTTCTTTTTCATTATATGATCTCGAGCCAAAACTTTTTTAAAATAAATTTTCAATATCGCAATTACATTCCGAATCACTAGCCACAATATAAGGGCTAAAAGTAAAAATAAAATTATAAAAACATACTTGGTGAAATACAATGTGTGGTGGATATACATACCTAGTACAAAACATTCTTCAATTGTATGAATATACTTTTAAAGAAAATTATAATTAAATACGGCTTTGTAATGAAATGTATATAAAAATAACATAAAATATTCTTTACTCTTTAAATCTTAACCACTTAGTCATATAGCTCCCTATGAGTGGAATCAGAGATGGTCCTGCTAGGTGTGCAGTGTGTACATGCACGCGGGCTGCCAAATCCCGAGGGTGCAGATACCGGTCGATGTCAAATGTCAAAAGACGCGACAGGGTTCTTGTAAATTTTGAATATTTCTCACCATAGTTGTGTAAAAGTCTAAATATGTTAAACTTAATAGATTGTCCGTCGTTTGTTTTCTAATTAGTTTTAGGACCAGGTGTTGTTCACGGAAATTTCCAAAATTTACAACTTTTCGGTCACTCTCGTCGAACTAGAAAAATGTTTGTCTTTATTACATCTAATATTTCGAAGAAATCACTCCAACTGTACTCGGCTAGAGATTGGTTCAGTTAGGCTTTTGTTTAAGTGAAATTTCGGCTCATTCATCAGGGTTTTGTTTATGTCCCCAATTCCCTAATCGCTTAATTATTTAACTACTTCTTAAGTAGAAATAAGTTGAAACCAGTTACTTTGTACTCGAATATTTGTAGTCTCGGAAAAAAAGTGGAAAGAAATTTTTATGACAAACGGATACATAAATCGTAAATTTAAAGAAAATAAATTCTAGAGCTTTTTCTGTACCTGGTGCATCTCTCTCATTCATTAAATTTAGTTGTAAACGATGCTGTTGAAGTAATGGTTAACTTTTTAACATTATACAAGAATTGTACATGTATTTTCTACATCCCCTTAAAGATGGGATATACGAAATCGTAATATCACTGGTTTAACATTGAAATCCGCAAGTAATATAAAATCGGAGAGCGGAATAAAAATATCAAATATTTTAATGGATTTTTTTAAACTCCTGTCAACTATACGGAACTATCATAAAAACATACCTATAAATTCTTATTGGTTGGGTTAAGTTATAAATCTACTCGCGATTTGTGTAATCGGGCAAGGGCGGCTAACAGCCCAGAACCGTCCCGGATAGAATTGGATGCGTTATACGCGTAGCATCCACCGGAGGTCCTAGGCTTCCACCGGCTAAACCGGGTGAGGTTGGTGCTCTGTAAAGCGCATGCGTGAATCTTGGCTTTTTATATGCTGACGATACAGCGCTTCCACTCTGCCATTAATATTCGAATATACAATAGCGATCTTATCTTTTTTTTTCACGTGTAGTATAGAAATTTGTAATAAACTACATAATGCGGTTATAATAAAATATCGTGAGATTATTTTCATATAATTAAAATTAATATGTATTTATTTTTTATAAAATACAAGGGAAGCGGCGCTTCCACTGCTTCTAATGATGGCACGCCACTGGTAAAGTTTATTAAGTTAAAATATATTCAACCATGTTAGGCAATCATCCTTAAGTGTATAATAAACAAGCAAACCATTGAAAAAAGTAAGAAAAAATTTAAATGTTATATTTTAATATATAAAATGCTAGAAATAAATACACAAGTGTACTTGATAACAGAATCTAACAGAAATTATTTCAAAAATAAAATTACTACGTAAATAATAGTAAATCTGCAATTTTTTAATGTCATTTCATCCCATGAATGTTTATGCTTAAAAATTTTTCTTAATTGTAAATTTGGCTGTATACATAATTTCATTCTATTTCATCTCAAGGTAGAAAACTCGTAAGAAGCCACCTTCCAAGGACAGTATTTGCATTACTTTCATGAAAACAAATGGAAAGTTTCTGGCTGGTCATGTAACTAACAAACTAAATCCACTTATAAATCAAAATTCCAAAAATACTGTATTTGTACATCCAGAATTTCATCAATGTCAATTAATGTTTCATCACATCTAATTAGAAACTGAAAAACCGATCATCAAACTGAAACTTCAAAACCGGAAACACCAAACGTAAATCACAGTTCAGTCCGAACCACAGCTAGAGCCAAATTGTGACTCTCCCAAACTTGCGCAGGAGATTCTCACAATTTGGCAAAAATTTTTAAATTTTCAAATTCCTAAATGAAAGTATATTCTTCCCGCACTTACTCGATTTCCAGGTCACGTATTATGACAGACTAAAGAATAGGCGACAACATTTTGACATTGCCGAGAGTAAAACACATTAACTCTCCAGGAGTCGGTATGCATAACCGCGGCACGACACACATTATTTACGACGTAAGCTTAACATTTCTTAGGAAGTGCAATATCTTTAGGGTATAAGGCATTTATTTTTGGTGTATTTAAAACAGGTTACCAATCTGATTAGTTTCCAATTGATTCCATTGTAATATTGCTCGTTTGCTTTCATTGAGATCATAGCATATGTATAATGGTATGTAGGGAACGGGGGCATCCGTACGTTAAGGCACATGCTCTTACTAGGTGGCACTGGTTGCAATTGAGGTTAACATTTCCATGTTTTTGAGGTCAAGTTAGCCCCAATTGCAACCAGTGCCACCTTGCAAAAACATAAGAGTGCATTTCCTTGTCAAGAAGCTAAGCAAGCCAATGACGTAGTTCGTTTCATCTACGTCATTGGCTGGACGGATCCGCCCAGCTGCTAAGGGGAGTCCACACCTCTCATTAAGAACTGTAATTTTACTCAAGTAACTTTGTGTACTTGGAATTTATATTATTATTAAAGCATTGTAACTTTAAAATTTACCTTACCTTTAACTCCCGAACATTGAATATCACATTTCATTTCCTTATTTAAGCGAAAACTTAACCCAAGTTTATAAAATTAATAAAACATTACATCTTTTAAAATATTGGCGCCTCTCTTAGTACTTTTTATCGTCGCTAGAAGCGCGATTATCAAAATATTAAAAATTTCGTATTTTTGTAAATTTATTAAAAATTAAAAAAGTAAAATTTATTATGATTTATAAAATAGGGAAGGTAAAAGAATTTAATAATTTTCATTTTGTATAAATTATATTTCATTTGTCATTAAAAATAAAATAAAATCGGTTCTTAAAAATCTTTGTCGTCCGACTTTAAATTTATATAATTAAACTTCAAATAATTTATTAAAATTTTATTTTTTCCTTTGAAATAATATTAATTTAATTAATTAAAGTTCTAAAGTATATTTTGTCGAGGCCTTATCACGTGACATAAATAAACAAATATGGCAGCACCGCACGGTAGCACGTGACATTTGACGGAGAACAACACAGATTAACACACGTGTTAATCTGTGAGAATACTTTCAGTTTTATAATATGAAAATAAATCAGAACACGAAAATTGTCGGAGATAAGATCGTTTTAGTTCCGTATAAGGAACAACACGTGCCTAAATACCATTTATGGATGCAAGATTCGGAATTACGCGAACTGACGGCTTCCGAACCTTTAAGCTTGGAACAAGAATACGGAATGTGTAAATCGTGGAGAGAAGACGACGATAAATGTACTTTCGTTGTACTCGATAAAGAAGAATACGAAGCGACAAATGACGAAATAGAATCTATGATAGGAGACGTGAACTTATTTTTAACGGTAGACGACAGAAGCGAAGCTGAAGTAGAAATTATGATAGCGGAAAGTTCAAAAAGAGGACAAGGAAGAGGAAAGGAAGCGCTTTTATTTATGATGCGATACGGCATAGAAGAGTTAAAAATAACTTCGTACATTGCTAAAATCAAAATGAAAAATTTGATAAGCATACAGATATTTGAGAAAATAGGATTTAATAAAATATCTGAAAGTGATTTTTTTCAAGAAGTTACCTTAGAATTATTAGTCGACGATCATTTCTATAGCTATTTGATGGATTGCACTCTTAGTTATAATTTGTTAAGATCATAACTGATCTCGACTGTTTCGAAATCGATTTTTTGGTACGAATTAAATTGGGGTTTTGCAAGTTTTACCGAGCTGGCTCGGCTAACTTGCAAAACTATTTTGTACCTAATGAGTTTATAAAGGAATTATATAGTACAGTATGGAAATTAGAGCTGCGGCAAAGATCTAGAAGATCTGCAGTTTTGCCACCATTGGTGTGCATATATATATGTTGATTGTATACTTTATATGTGAATTTCTTAAAATGCCAATGCTTATTGTTATCTGGAATTAAATGAATTATTTAAAATAAACAGATAAAAACTATATTATGTCGTTATTCAATCATATGCTGTGATTAATTTGAAATAAATTTCTACTAAATCGGTACTGTTTATATCAAGCTTGCTTTGTTTCAAAATATTGCTTGTAAGATACTATGGAATGTTATTAGTTAACTCCATAAGAATCTTGTTAATGCATAAGGCAATGCAATGACTTTCTTGTGTGTATATTTACTGTCTGATAATTGTATATTACAATATTTATTAATTGATAAAATTTCTTTCATTAGGAATTTCTAGTAATGAAATGATTTTAAAAGTATATTGACTATTTTCAGTTTAACTTTTTTAGAATTTAGTTGAATGAATTAAAGATTTCAAGCATATTCTTGATTATATAGGATTTCTATATTATAATCTGTCTCAGTTTTAGGACTTTCAAAGTTCTAATTAATTGAACACACTTCAAAATTAATGTTTATTATTATTTTTTCAAAAAAAAATTTTTATTTAACATTGCTGTTCTTAGTTCATAGTACAAGTCAATAAATGATATATTTATCTTTGCATAAAAATAATTCACTGGTAAATATGTGGCCCACCAGTGGCTGAGCGATCTTCGTACCCTGAACACTGGGAGTTCAGTCATGGGTTCACGCCTCACTCGGACAGATTGGCCACATTTTCCAGGTTTTCTCCACATCTGTAATGCCTAAATAGGGGCCAGTTTCCCTTAAAAAGACCTCCCGGAAGGCATCCCCCCTAGGCAGATTGCCCAAGTGTTGTGTTGCCATAATTAAACAAACAAACAAACTGATAAGTATGCAAAGTAATTATCTTAATTTTGATTGTCTCTTGCAACTGATAATACAACTGTGGAAATTAGGTATGAGATGTACCCACAAACACACACAAGTCAGTTGCAAGAAGTGATGATATTTCAGTATACTAATAGGATGGTTCATAAAGGTGGAAATATTTACCCTATAACTTTGAAAATGTGGAAGTTGTGTTTATAAAAATAACACTTGTCATTAGGCCCAGCAAAAGTTTGGTATGGGGATGGAATAGAGTGAGTCTCTTCTGCTTTTTTTCTTTTTTGTGTGAAGAAATGAAATATGTAGAATGTTTTTCTTTATTAATAAATAGCCGTCTTAAAGATTTTACTTTCTGTTAGTAAAAATAAAATTAATGTATAAGGGTAAAAACCACTATGGGCCCCTAAGTTTTCTTCAGGCCAAGAAAAATTTCCAGCTCCTGTTCCTCAATGTCATAGGTTGTCATTAGTAAATTGTGTATTACAATCTATTGGTGGCAATTTTAACAACCTCAAAACTTACTTTGAAATTTAACATAGCTGGTGTTAAATTTTACCATTGTAATACTGTAGGGAATGATGAAATTAACCTAAATCTTACTTCAAATCAATTTTATTGCTTAAATTTCTCCAAGAACATGTTATGAAATAATAAGTCAATTTTACATTTGTGAGCTGTGTAGAGTACTTACATCTTCAACCGAAAGAATGAATGCTATGCAAAGACATGTTTCTTTAACACAAAAGAAAAAATATATCACAGTAGCAATGCCAAGTTCCTCAGTAATTTACATAATCTAATGCCAACATGATGTTTATGAAGGACAAATTAATTTTATGCATTTGTAGCTAGAACTATTTTAAGATGATCAATACAAAACCTTCCTCACTTATTTCTAGCCGTTTATACATGAGTACAAACGTTTTCGGCCTTCTTCAGGTACACTGTGGTCTGTTAGAGCGTCGGTTGGTAGAAGTTTAAAGGGTGTCAATGATACCTATGTAAACATTGACACTGTTTAAACTTCTACCAACTGACACTCTAACAGACCACAGTGTACCTGAAGAAGGCCGAAAACGTTCGTACTCATGTATAAACGGCTAGAAATAAGTGAGGAAGGTTTTATATTGATTGACAAATTAATTGAAATAATTAATGGTCAGATGAAGATAAACACTGCATATATGACCAATATGCAGTGTTTATCTTCATCTGACAGCAAGAAGAAACTGCAAGAAAGCAAACATTTTATCTGTGTTTAACAGGTATTGTCAAACTAACTGACCTTTGCAGTTGTTAAAACAAACAGAAGTTACTCTTATATATTTATGAGCTGTACAGAAATAAGTTACTCTGCACAGCTCATATAAAATTGACTTATTATTTCATAACATGTTCTTGGAGAAATTTAAGCAATAAAATTGATTTGAAGCAAGATTTAGGTTAATTTCATCATTCTCTACAGTATTACAATGGTAAAATTTAAACATAGCTGCTTTAGCAAATAAGAAAATATTTGATTGCCCTTCAAAGTGAGTTTCAAGGTTGAAAAAAGTATCACCAATAGACTGTCATACACAATTTGCTAATAACAAGTGTCACTTTTATAAACACAACTTTCACATTTTCAAAGTTATGGAGTGTTTCCATCTTTATGAATCATCCTGTTTATCTTTATTAGATAGATTGTTTTGCAGCAAAATGAGAAAGCTAAATGTACAACTCGTACTTATGGAATGTACTACTATTTTGAATAAGATAAAGGCAATGGTAAAAACTACTGAACAAAATTTAATTATAACAATTAATTACAACGATTAGGCAACCATCTTTCTTCTTTGTCTCAAAAACAACTAGTGCCCTCTGCTTTTTCTCTCGCCCCTGGTGGGATTTTCTCTTAAATTATACTAATTAAAAAAAAAAAAAAAAAACATTAGAGTTAGATGCATAAACAGCTTGCCCAGTATTATATTCTGTGATTTATGAGTTGTGAATGTGAGGAATCCAGTACAGCATATATTTTTATATATATGTTTTCTTATTCATGATTTTTAAAATCTAATACTATATAATGTTTAAAGAAAATTTTACATGCTATAATATACCAGGTGATCAAATAAAAAGAGGTCGTATGAGAAACATCACATGGATTTTGCAAAACTGCAAGTCAGATATGGTAAAACACAAGCTGGTACATGTTTGTTAATGTCCTGTTATAAATGAAAAATTCTTAAATATGAACATTGATTTACTGTAGACTTGATGAATAACATTTGAACACTTACTTTTGTCACATATACATTCTGTGGTCTTCAACTTATTTAATTAATACGGTAATTTGTAAACAAACTTTTGTGGATACAGATGATTTAGAATATTTTCATATAAACAGTTGCCTTTTTTTAGTAACTTTTCTTCTTTATGTAACTTACCAATATGAATATTCTCTACTCTATAGTTTAAGTAAAGTGTCCAGATGTTCCACATTTTAAGTCCATATCTCATGGTCCCATTTGTCCCACCAGGATGCCTAAATGACTCACTTTCCACTTGGAGAATAAAAATACAAGGCAACAATCTCAACAAGTAAACATCATTGCCATCTGACATTACATTTATGGCAGGCTACCCATCATCGTGGAAGTGCATGGTGAAGTGTATTGCCATGCCACAAGGGAATGAGCTGCTGTTGGCAGATTTCCAGGAACAATTTATTTCCATGCTAGGTGAGCAGCATGTGGATAGGAAAGTAAAAGTGTGTCCAGAAAACAATGTGCAAGGATATTCTAAATTTAATGCATGGGTGAACCTGATATTCACCACGGGCCTCAAAATGACATTATACTGTAAAAACCCAGTTAAGATGTTCTTACATGTGATGTTTTCTCTCCTAAGTTGCTCAAACTCTATGGTCCTGTCATTTCATCCATAAGACATGTTGAAAATTCTCTCATAAGATATGCAAGAGTTGTTAAATATCTGTCCCGTGAAGCAATTTTTATCCCTTAAAATGATCACACCCGGTGACCAATAGTTTTCTCACAAGCTACATGAATAGAACAGTGGTGTAACATTTGACATTACTGAAATAGGGAATTAATACAAAAATTTTTGAAGTTAATTAGTTTAATGGCCCAATGCTAATGAACTTTAAAATTGAAATTTTGAAAATTTAGATTACAAATGATATTCATTAAGTTTGATACCAGTATCAACAGTTAAACAATTTCTAACAGATTTTCCTGCCCATTTAATGTTCAGAAATTAAAATTATGCATTTGATTGGGAAAAAATTTTAACTGTAAACAAGTTTTGAATTTGAATTCGAAAATTATTCCTTCTCAAAGTATTAAATTTATTGCTTTGATTGATTAGAAAAAAATAGTCAGTTGACTAACGGTTGTTTTAAAAACAGTATAAATAGGCTGTCTCTGTGTTCTATTAATAAATTTATTCTATTTATTTAGTATATAAATTATCATACGGTACAATTTACCTTGCAATATTCTTATAGCTCTTTCTGTATGGTATAATTTTCTTAAAATTCGAAATGTTTAATAAAGTTGGTTTTATATTTATTAAGAATGACCAGATAAATAATTTATTCTTAATGTCATGTCAATCAGCAGTGACGACAAGAAAATTAAAGAATTTCTACATAAAATTTTTATTATAATTTATTACTAATACAAATTTAATTTAGAAATGAATAATACACAAGAAAACTCTTCAAAATTTTTTAATATAATAAAAATTAAAACTGTAAATATATAGAATTCATATTATATTCATTAAAAAGATTATTTCTAATATATATAACAAAATTTTATGAATATTTTTATTATTTATGATTAAAAGTGAAGCTTGGTAAGTTCCAAGAGATACTATCCAGAAACTGAAATATTTTCATAAATCTGTAAAAAAAAAAAAAATACAGAGCAATAAAAATAAAGTTATTAAAAAGTACAATTAATTTAATTGGGATTAATTAACTAAGCTGTTATCATCATCTAATAGTCATGATTTTTTTATTGTTAAATATTGTTAATAAAAATAAAACCTAAATAATATTTTTAACATTTTATGTTAGTAAATATTTCTTATATAATACCCAATAATTAATACTGAAATTGAGAATAAATTACCAGAACACAAAAAGGAGAACATTTGATTATAGTTCAAAATGCATTTAACATTCACAATCAAAAAATTAAATCGTCATTCATGTTTAAATTGATTATTTTTTTTTTGTTTTAATACACTACTTGAACTTACCATATAAAAAACCAAATACAAAAGATTTGTGAAAGAAATATTTTCACAAAGTTTTATACTATATATATATATTGCTGAATGTCAATGCAAAAAGATTGTATATTGAGCAATTAAGCTTACTTAATCTCTAAATATACAATCTTAAGCTATTAAGAACTAATCTTTATTTGATTAGTTATTCAGATAACTAATCAAATAATGATTAATAATGTCTGAATGTGACATCCTGACCAAGAAAACTGAGTCTTTTTGACATGACATGATAAGACTCAGCTTCACTGTTGATATGTTAGAATTTGTTTCAGTGATAGATTCAGAAAGTTCTTGTAGAGGTGAGATTCAATTACAATATTTTATTAATACAAATATTCATGAAAATACCAGAGGAATTACTGTTCAAAGGAATTACTACTCATACCAATGGAATATCACAATCTTCATGTAAAATCAATATTTTTATCATTAATTTTTATTTATTTAAATTATTATTAATTGACTATAGCTTTATTATAAATTTGAGATTAGAATAATAATCCTGGAATTAGTATCTCAATAGAAACTTAGTTTTATTTTCAATTTTTTGAGTGCTAATGGCACAAACCCAAATTTTAGTTAAATGTGAATAAACCTATGATCTATTGTTCTAAAGAGTGTATTTATTGCTTATTATAGTATTACATTTAACCAGGGACTTGAACCGATACTGGAATGAACCTGCTTCATTTTTACTGATATGGTACCAGACCTGAAACAGTAGGATAAGAATCCATTGGAACCAGGAACCGAACTGAATCGGTTGTTTAGAGCTGGTTCAAATCAATTTACAAAAACATTTTTAAAGCTGTAAGATTAACTACTAATATGACACTTATGGATGTGGAGAACATCATATATTGATTCAAAATTTGCCCAAGTTAGTGTTAATTGTAAGGCAGACTAAAGCCACAATCGTTGTAATAAAATGCATAATTTATGATACATTGCCTAATCTGGCAACATTTTCATGCAGTGAGTAACCATTACTTTTGAAAATTGTTGGATAATAATTATAAGTACAAATATCTATAGTTTAATTTTAGACATGATTATAAAAAATTAAAAATATGCATAAATCTATAGCATATATTTGATTAAACTTCAAAATGCCAGTAGAGAAATAATGAATGATGAAAATGTCACTAGCAGAGCGAGGGGGCAAAAGGGCAATGTCATGTCCCAGGCGCCACTCACAGAGGGGCACCAAATGGTCTCAAAGACAACAAGAACTAGAGGGGGCGCCAATAAAGTGTTGTTCCCCAGATGCCAGTTATGTTCGCTATGCCACTGGAAAATGTCAAACAATTGAAATGTAAAGAAACAAAATATCTACATTTAGTTTGAAAGAAAATATGTTAAATTAATAAAATGGATACAATATATCATTTGGCATTATTTTTGTGTCATACTTCAAAACTTGTTTTTACTAATCATCATTAGATCACAGGACTGTTCTAATATATTTAAGTGCCCTGTGCTAACAATATCAGGCATCCATTTTCATAATTTAAAAAGGTACTAATTTTTAAACCAATTTTTAAAAAGCCAATAATTTAATCAAGCACCAATTTTAAAATTTCATTTTTATTTTTACATCAGAATAATAGTTTAAATTAAAATAAAACTGAAAAGCCAATTCCTTTATGCTATAATAAAAATGTAAAAGAGAATTTAATCAGTTAAAAAATAAATAAATAAATCAAAAATATAAAATCTTTATGAGATGATGGTAGCTGGTGCCCAAAGACTGTAGCCCTAATAGCCCAATAGTTAAGATGGCTCTGATAATTCATTATACAGTAGAACCTCGATTATCCGGACTAATTAGGGATGAAGGTAGTCCAGATAAGGAAAAATCCGGATAATCGAAACAAATACTTTAATTTGTCTTTTAATGATAATACAACACGTTTTCTTTTCGATGACATATCGGTAATATTAAAAATAAATACTGTATTTAAATCGTGATCAAATTTTCAAGAAACAAATGTTTTATTGAATTTGGACTACTACTGACCAGCACTAACAGACTAGCTATTGTTTAAAAGGCCCTCTGGCGGCTCAAGAATACGGATTTTATAAAATAAAAATCAGTTGAAACTGCATTTTTATGAATAAAAATTTGACAAACTATTTATCGTTTTATAATGAGTAAAATTTTTTTGTTGCGTTCTCGGCTTTTAAGTAATGCATAAACCTTCTAGGCGCGAGGCCCTTCGGACCACGAGGCATAGGTGGTGGCCCACGTTGCCCATACGCCGCCCTTGATCATAGAAATGATGTAATTTGAAAATAAAATTATTTATAAATACGTATATCAAGTTATATTTTTATTACGACGCAAAATATATTTAAGAGTTTACGACCATTGTGCCGGGTGAGACGTTGTTGAAACAAAAAATGTTATGCATTCCATCACGTACATAAGCAGTGTCGTAATTCACCAAGTGCAAATCAGCAAATTCGTAAAATTTTTGTTTATTTTGAACAATCCGGATAATAGAGGTCCGGATAATCGAAGTTCTACTGTATAATAAATTAATGCTTTATAAAAAAAAACCATAGCCAGGAAGTAGGCCCATAGGATCTGATCCTCTTAGAAATTGGAAAAATTTACATACATCTAGCAAAAAAATATTTTTTCTGATGAATAGCAAACTTCTATTCACTAAGTAAATTAGGAATGAAATAAAAGGTAGAAAAAAGTACAAATGTGGCGACAGCTTTGGCGATAAACCCCAAAGTCGCCACAAGGGGGAACCCCTGACCTGACCTATGACATCATACACATTCTAGTTGGATTTTGGACCTTGCAGACGTGTGTAGTAACACCTCGTGTTTTAACTTGTACAGTCGCGCCATAATTCATATAGAGAATAAATGATAATCTTTTATTGTATGTGGCCCTGTTTGTAATGAGTAATTTCACACGAACTGGTGACCACAAACTGGTGAGCCGAACGTGATATATGTTTTATGGTGACTCTACCCGACGAAGGACTCTATCGTGCGACATGAAAATTCCATCCATTCGCATCGGATACAACGTTGGACTTTCATCCTTTTTTGGAACTGCCAACTCATACAACTAGACCTTCGAAACGTGCAACCACGGAAATTTTTCGTCGACGGTCGACTTTTCTCAACGAAAAGGTATAGTACACCACGTGCTACCCTTCTTTGTCCTCGCGCCACGTGCCATCCTTTGTTTCCTCGCCACGTGCCTTTACGTGCCATCGTTCTTTGTCCTTTCCCCACGTGCTGAACTGCGCGCACGACGCATCATTTAAGGATAACTACCTCCGCACTGCCACATCTACGTAAAAAAAATCATCATGTCTGAGGCAGAAATTAATGACGATCACCGTCATATAGCACGCATTGCGATCAGACCCCCACCCTTCTGGAAGGGCAACCCTAACTTATGGTTTGCTCAGTTGGAAGCACAATTTTCGATAAATAACATAACCGTCGACGACACCAAATTTAAACACGTCGTTGCTGCGATAGAGCCGGAAATTTTAAATTCGGTGCAGGACCTAATCCTCAACCCGCCCGACCAGAATAAATTTTCCACGCTAAAGGCTCGTCTCATTGACGTCTATTCGGAGAGCGAGACCTCCAAAATCAGAACGCTTCTTCAAGGGTTGGAACTGGGAGACCAACGTCCATCCTTTCTATTATCACGGATGCGCGACTTGGCCGGAAACCATTTTAGCGAAGACCTGCTACAATCTCTCTGGCTGTCGAGACTACCTCATAACGTACAGGCCATTTTAGCCGCATCTAAGGAAAAACTCCAACAACAGGCCGCCATGGCCGACAAGATAATGGAATTAGTCTCCCCCGCTCACATTCAAACGGTCGAACATGACCTTGCCACTATCTCCACCTTGAAGAACCAGGTTGCGGAATTAGCCCAGCAGGTCAAGAACCTCACATTATCCATCAACAACCAACGCCGCTCCTTCACACGTTCTGATTACCCTCCCAACAACAGGAGGCGCCGCAGCAAATCGCGGCAGAATCAACAGCACAGCACCCTCCACAACGGCATGTGTTACTACCACGCTACCTTCGGGGAGCAGGCGAGAAAATGCAAAGCCCCTTGCTCCTTCCGACCGTCGGAAAACTGACTAGGCGGGCGCTTACGGCCAGAAGCCTCACCCGCCACATCGATCGAATCACCATGGCCGACCCTACTACGAAATACAAATTCCTAATTGACACAGGCGCCGACATCTCCGTTATCCCAAAAAGTTCTAACATGTATTTATGCAAACCCGACAAGCTAGTCCTCTTTGCTGCAAACGGAACGCCTATTTCAACTTACGGAACAAAACTATTAACACTCAACTTTAACTTAAAGCGGAATTTTTCGTGGCCATTTGTAATCGCCGACGTAACCCAACCCATCATAGGAATCGACTTCTTAACTAAATTCAACCTACTGGTGGACGTTAAAAACAATCGACTAATCGATGGAGTCACGCAACTAAAGTCTCCTGGTTGCTGGCAGAACCGACCTACAACTGTCACTAACATCACCGCTGTGACTAATGACTCTCCCTACCACCGTATCATGGCCGAGTTCACTACCATCACAAATCCGTCGATAATCCCCGAAACCAAGAAAACGCCAACCACCTTTCATCACATCGAGACTAAAGGACCACCTGTCTTCTCAAAACCCAGACGATTACCACCACATACGCTCCGAGCAGCACAGGAAGAATTTCGGTTCTTAATGTCCCAAGGCATCATCAGACCATCCAAAAGCCCCTGGGCCAGCCCACTACACATGGTCAAGAAGGCAAATGGCCAGTGGCGACCATGCGGCGACTACCGTCGTCTCAACGCTGTAACAGTCCCTGACCGCTACCCTGTTCCTCATATACAGGACTGTACTCAACTCCTAGAAGGCAAAACCATTTTTTCCACCCTGGATCTAACCCGCGCCTATCACCAAATACCGGTCTTCCCCGAGGACATTCCGAAAACAGCCATAACAACCCCGTTTGGCTTGTTCGAATACATCTATATGCCTTTCGGTCTACGAAACGCTGGTCAAACCTTCCAGCGATACATCCACCAAGTCCTACTTGGCCTCGACTTCTGCATCCCGTATTTCGACGATATATTGGTCGCGTCCAAAGATGCGGACGAACACACAGACCATCTCCGCCAAACGTTCCTCCGCTTGCAAGAGCACGGCCTAAAACTAAATCCATCCAAATGCATCCTCGGAAAATCTGCAGTTCCATTCCTCGGCTGCATGATTACATCATCCGGAGTTAAACCTTTGCCATCAAAAACCAAAGCCATCAACGATTTTCCTCAACCAAAAACTGTAGCTGAGCTCCGTCGCTTCTTAGCCATGCTCAATTTTTATAGACGTTTTTTGCCAAATGCAGCCCAAACTCAGGCCCCACTACTCGAATTTCTCAAGGACTCCACAAAAAATGATAAACGCATCATCTCCTGGAACGAATCTGCTCTAAAGTCCTTCAACCAATGTAAAGCAGATCTCTCAAATGCAACGACTCTGGCATACTATTCGTCACATGACAATCTCTCCCTAATGGTAGACGCATCTAATGTCGCCATCGGCGCCGTACTCCAAACCCATACCGCCGAAGGAACTCGTCCACTAGCCTTCTTTTCACGGAAACTAACGCCTACCGAAATAAAGTACAGCACCTACGACAGGGAACTGCTGGCTATATACTCCGCGATCAAGCACTTCCGCCATACCATCGAAGGTCGAGACTTTGTCATCTTTACGGACCATCGCCCCCTCACCTTCGCTTTTCGCCAAAAACCAGAATCTTGCTCCCCACGTCAGCTGCGACATCTCGATTACATTGCGCAGTTCAGCACCAACATCAGGCACGTCACTGGCTCGAACAACATCGTAGCAGACACTCTCTCTCGGATCAACGAGATTCGACTTCCCGTGACAGACTTTACCGCCATTGCGGAAGCTCAAGCAAACGACGACGAGCTAACCGCACTCCTCACGGACGATAAAACAGCACTCACGCTACAGCCACTCCGAATCAGCCCGTCACTACAACTATATTGTGACACCAAGGACAGCAAAGTTCGCCCATATATACCACTCCAATTTCGCCGTCGAATCTTCTCTTCCATGCACAATCTGGCCCATCCAGGAATTCGTGCAACGAGGCGTCTTGTCCAAGAACGTTTCGTGTGGCCTTCGATGCAGAAAGACATCGCCAATTGGACCCGTTCCTGCATTAACTGCCAACGGTCCAAAGTGAATCGGCACACCAACAGCCCTCTTCAGAGATTTGACCTCCCATCCAATCGGTTTTCACATGTGCATCTCGACCTCGTCGGACCACTCCCGCCTTCAAATGGATCTACCTATCTACTCACCTGCATAGATAGATTCACGAGGTGGCCGGAAGCTGTTCCCCTCCACGACATTTCTGCTGAAACAGTCGCTCGCACTTTTGTCTCACATTGGATCTCCAGATTCGGTGTTCCCTCCATCATCACAACCGATCAAGGCCGACAATTCCAGTCTCATCTGTTCGCCTCACTGACAGCTATGTTGGGCATCCAACACATACGTACAACACCATACCATCCATCAGCCAATGGTTTAGTTGAACGATTCCATCGTTCGCTAAAACAGGCTCTCAGATGCCACGAACAACACTGGACGGAATCTCTCCCAATCGTCCTACTCGGCCTTCGATCAGCGTTAAAAGAAGACATCAATGGCACTTGTGCCGAGATGGTGTACGGCACAACCCTTCGTCTCCCGGCAGAGTTCTTCCATCCTTCGCAGGAACCGCCAGCAGACCCATCATCCTTCCTCCATCACCTACGGTCCACGATGCAGTCGCTCACGCCGACTCCAACATCTGCACATGTCAAACCTTCACACTTCGTCCATCCAGCACTCGACACCTGCTCCCACGTGTTTGTGCGAAAAGAAGGTCATAGAACTTCTCTGACCTCCCCTTACGATGGACCCTTCCCAGTTACCGTGCGGACACCCAAGCACTTCACGATCCTAGTCAACGGAAAAACAACAAAGGTCAACATCGATCGATTGAAACCAGCATTTCTGGACAGCGAGAACGCCAGCACATCGTCAAACTCGTCCAGGACAACACGTCCAGACTCCCCGGAGCGACCAAGGATAAACACTCCTAATAACTCCGTGCCTACCAACACGACAACGACGACACGTTCTGGAAGAAGAGTCAGGTTCAACCCCCGGTACCTTTAACTTCGTACCTACGGCACTGGGGGGGAGTACTGTGGCGACAGCTTTGGCAATAAACCCCAAAGTCGCCACAAGGGGGAACCCCTGACCTGACCTATGACATCACACACATTCTTGTTGGATTTGGACCTCTCCAGACATGTGTAGTAACACCTCGTGTATTAACCTGTACAGTCGCGCCATAATTCATATATAGAATAAATGATAATCTTTTATTGTATGTGGCCCTGTTTGTAATGAGTAATTTCACACGAACTGGTGACCACAACAAATATCATAAAATATTGGAATAAAAAGAAAAATCATTTTTATATCCTTTTTCTAAGATTGCTTTAGAAATTGATACAACATAAATGAGTGTAGAAAGATTATTTTCTTGTCTGAAGTACTAGATAAGTGGTAATAATGTTAATAAAATAATTTGAAAAATTTAAAAAACAGTATTATTTGCTAATCAATATAATTTAAAATTTAATGAGCAATTATTTATTCTGACATCATCACAATGCCAGGATGGAATTTTTAATCATCTTTTAATTTTCAAAAATCATGTGACTTCTGGTCCAGAGTGGAAGTTCATCTATAGTTAATTAGAATCTCTGGCCAATGAGCTTTCCATATCTCATATGAAATTTAGTGGTCTTGCCCCTGTACATAATACTGGTCGGGCTCCAGACTTGGAAGAGGTAAGTTGTGTGTTCTCTTGCTCCTGACCAGGTTATTTTGTAGGTTTTAGTGCTAAGCCTAATATTAGGCTAAGCTAGCTGTAGTCTGTGTTAAAGTATTGGCAAGCGCCAAATCCGACAGAGGGCGCTGTTTTTGAGCCAAGATGGCTGCCTAAACAGGTAAGGAGCCGACCACGTGTTTGTTCAGTGCCTGAGCTGATTCAGTTTCTATCGGTGACGACTACTGCGAGGATCAAATGAAGAACAAATCATTGAATTTATGTCAAATTCTAGACTATATCGGCGACAGGAAACGTTGTCTTCTAGAAGGTGAAGCCGTTTTGAATGCTGGACACATCGTATTTTGTGGATTAAACTCTAACAACAACACCAAAGTTCATGTTGTTGCTTTAATGTTGCAATCTCAGATATTGGCATTTTAATACATCTCAATTACAGGGAGAATGCACGTGCAAAGCGGAGCTGTCTGGTTTTCGTAAACATTTGATAGCATGTTTATTACACGTTATCAGGTGAGAAGTATTTAAATATTTTAAGCAGTATACACCATGTTCCAATATAAAAACAAAGTTTTATTTATCATAATAGTTAAAATTAGTGCCAATCTGAAGGCTGCCCTGCTGAGTCATTCAGCACTTATACAACATAGTCCAGTCAAATGTTTGTAGCACATTATGTTTTGTGTGTGTGTGTGTGTGTACGTCACATATATCCAAAACGGCTTCACCTTCTAGAAGACGTTTCCTGTCGCTGATATAGTCTAGAATTTGACATAAATTCAATGATTTGTTCTTCATTTGGTCCTCGCAGTAGTTGTCACCGATAGAAACTGAATTGGCTCAGGCACTGAACAAACACGTGGTTGGCTCTTTACCTGTTTAGGCAGCCATCTTGGCTCAAAAACAGCGCCCTCTGTCGGATCTGGCACTTGCCAATAGCTTTCTAGTGTGTTAAAGTAGGGTTAGCTTGCAGTTAGGCTTAGGATAGGTAAGCCTAACTTTTTCTCCCATTTTATTTGGGAAGTGTTGGGTTTTTGGGAGCCAGACATATTGGCTTCCCCAGTGCAAGGCCTGGTGAAGGCAAGCTCAGCAACCATCTTGGATTATGTGCTTTCCTAGTGGATACAGGATGGATATTGTGTCTTACTTCAGTGATGTGTCTACCTTCAGTGATGTGTTTGTGTCATCGTTCTGTGTCCTGTGTTTCGTCTAGCTGTCTGGTAGTGTTGGGCACCCTCATCTGCCTTTGCTTTGTTTGGGGAGACCTGCTAAACAGCAGACCGGTCCCCCCCAGCCCTCCCATCTGCCCGTGCCATCTGGTGTCTTTGACAGCACTTGCTACAAGTGGGAAGCTCAGGTAAGATCTACCTGACTTTGCTTTTAATTAAAGTTTATTAGTGTACTGGCTAGCTGATAATTTTATTAGTGTACTGGCCAGCTTCTAGCTGGTATTCCACTAGCAAAGCTTTGCTTGGCAAGCTAGGTCCAGCCAGGACCCCTATTGGCTCCTGGCACTGTCTTCTCTGGTGTCCTCGGGAATATTGTGGATTCTCTCTGCACCAGTGCGTTCAACCAGTGTCATCTTTGGAATACAGCTTGCTACAGGGTTTTTCCATTGGTGTTCTTGGAGACTTCCCCCTGTAGTCGTTTTTTCCTGCGGCACCTCTACTTGAGGCGGCTTCCTGCTCCTCCTTCACTCCGGACATCTTCAAAACAACTCTTCCCGGACTCGGCTACACTTGTGCCTGTGGATTATTTGGAAACTCCCTTATCTGCCAAGTCTACAGTACTCTGACACGGAAACTACACTCTTCTGGTTGGCAATTACACACTTTACCATCATCATGTCATCTCTCAACCAAGTGAGTAGTCAACATGAGGACAGTACGACTAACTGTAGTGCAAATATCACTTCACTGGAGGACTCAATACTAAGTGAAGCTAATCATCATCTGCTCAAAATATTGGATCTACTACCAGAGAAATACGGTGGGAACATTGGGACTGAGAAATGCAAAGAGGTGCGTGACTGTGTCACTCGCCTCTATGCCTGTTTGGGACAGTTCCACGGCATCCTGAAAGAAGTGAGGTCCAAGCATTCCCTGTGCCCTGTCTCCACTCTGACTGTGACTAACTCTCAGCCAATCTCTTATGCTGATGTCACCAAACTCAACTCAAGACCTAGTGCAACAACCATTGCCATCAACAAGACTTTGAAAAACAAGGTAAACTATGAAGGCACAGGAGGCGGATTTGCTGTCCTTATATATCCGAAGACTGAGGAAGACGGACAAAACACCAATATGAATAACATAGAAATGGAAATTAAGAGACAAATAAAGCCACATGAGATTAAGGTGCGTGTTAAATCAGTAAGGCATGTGAGAGGATATGGCATCTGTTTCCGCACAGATAGCCACAAAGAAGCTGAGATCTTAGAAGAGGCAATAAACAAAATTCCGGACATTGCAAAGAAGGTACAAAGCAAAATATCAGAGGGAAGGAGATCTCGGGTAATACTAACTAATGTTCCAATATCAGTCGACGAAGCAGACATAATTCCTATGATTTATGAACAGAATGACATTCTTCACACTATGATCCATGAAGAATTCGAAAATGCAACAAGGATAAGTACTGTCCTATTCAGAAATACCACAAAAGAAAACTGTTGACACATAGTGATATCAACTACACCCAAAATAAGGGATCTCCTTGTAAGACTGAAACATATTGCCATACAATGGGCAAAAATATATGCTAATGACTACATACCATTGGTGAGGTGCTACCAATGCTGTGGTTACAATCACGTCTCGATGAATTGCCCTAATAAACAGAGGTGTAGCCACTGCGGCAAAGGACATAGATTTAGGGAATGCCGCAAACTGGAATGTGAACCTTGCTGTGTCAATTGTAAAAGTCAAAACAAGGATCTACCAGAATAGGACAAATATGATATCAGACACAATGCCCTCAACCCGCAGTGCCCTATCACTATCAGAATGAAGGAACTAACAATACGCCAGACCAATTATGGGGTGTAATCCAAAAACAAATAATTTGAGGTTACTGCAGGTCAATTTGCAAAAATGCAAGGCAGCGACGACTGATGCCCTCTATCAAGCAACAAACAGGAAAATTGATATTCTTACTATCCAAGAACCCTATGTATATAAGAACAAAATTGCAATGTTTGGTAGTTTCCGCATGATATACATGCAAGACCAACAGGACTCACCAAAAACAGGCTTTGTTTTGATCAATGATAGACTGGATGCTCAGCTAATCACCCAGCATTGCACGTACTACTTCACCACTATCAGTCTCAACCTGGACAATGTAAAATATATTCTAATTTCATTCTATTGCTCTCCATCTGAAGACCTAACCCATTCTTTGAACCTTCTGGCTTCCTCAATTAACGATCTACAGGACTATCCTATTATAATTACAGGAGACTTCAATGCCAAATCATATACCTGGCACAGTCCCGTTGAGGATCCAAGGGGTTATCAAGTGGAAGAGTTCTTGACTCAGCACCAACTGGTCTCTCTTAATACAAGCACCTTGCCTACATTTTTGTCAACCAACGGTGACAGTTGGATTGATCTTTGTCTTGGCTCCAGAAAACTCATCAAAAGGAATATACACTGTAATACTATAGATATACATTTTGCAAGTGGCCATAACTATATTGAGACCGTAATAGAACAGCAAACTCCAGTCCCCAAGTATAATATCGCGCAAAAAACTAATTGGGAACTTTATTTTCACCTAATACAAAGTAACTGGAGCTCTAGTAGCACTGCTTATATCTCGGACTCGAAAGGGATTGATACGACTGTTAACAAATTACAAAAGGTTATATATGATGCCTACTATCTAGCCACCACCATCAAGACCATCAAGTGCTCTTCCCCTTGGTGGAACTCAGATCTAAACAACCAAAGGATCACTCTAAGAAGAACCAAAAAATTATTAAGGAAAGAACTGAATCCCACGAAAAAACAGGAAATTCGGGAGACATACATCAAGCTCTTCAGGGACTATAAGACTTCAATAAATAAAGCAAGGTCCCTGGCCTGGAAAAACTTCTGTACTGAGGCTGGAAATGTTAACCCATGGTCTATGCCATATTATGTGGTAAATAAGAAAAAGAAAAGGATAGAAATTCCACCATCAATCCGGATCAATGACACAGAGTATACCAAGTCTGTTACGGAAACATATCACCATATCATTAAGGAACTTTTCCCTAATGACAGCAACAACAAAGACAACCAGTTCCATACTGAAATCAGACAAAGCCTCCAGGAGGACTACGACAACATAAAGGACACCCCGTTTAACCCGCTGGAGATTTCCAGGGAATTCAACAAGCTCAAACATAAAAAAGCTCCAGGTCCGGACAAAATTACCGCAAAGATGGCCAAGATTGCATTTCAAGCAATCCCAACTACCTTTTCTATTATAATGAATAAGTGCCTAGAGGTGGGCTACTTCCCTACTGAATGGAAGCAAGCATCAATTAAATTAATTCCAAAGAACAGAAACTCACTGCCATCTTCTGCCTCAGACTTCAGGCCAATATCACTTCTGTCATTTATCGGGAAAGTGCTGGATGCTCTCCTTGTCAATCGTATTGTCTATCACTATGAGAGTAATGGTATCATGTGTAACCGGCAGTACGGCTTCAGGAAGGGGAGAAACACTATCAAGGCAATGGACAATCTGAAAACATATATTCTTAAGGCACGGAAAGAAGGCAAGCACACTATCATGGTCACCATAGACTTTAAAGGTGCCTTCGACCATGCTTGGTGGCCTGCAATCTTATCCAATCTGAGGAACGACAAGTGCCCAAGCAATATCTACCGACTAGCAGCCAGTTATCTGCATGAGCAAAGCATCTTGATTGACACTGGTAGCAATACATACCAAAGAAAAAATATTCACAGGGGTTGCCCACAGGGCTCCAAGTCTGGCCCGTACCTCTGGAACATCTTATATAACAACCTCCTGAAGTTGCAAAACAACACTCCGTCTGAGTATGATGTTCTTATCCAGGGGTACGCGGACGACACGACTCTTCTTCTCAGTCATGTCAATCATAAGGTCCTCCAAGACAGGGTCAATGCCACGCTATTAAGGATCTCTGATTGGTGTGTGAATAACAAACTCATTATTAACTATAACAAATGTAATGTTTTGGTATTTCCCAAAGGGAATATTCTAAAAAAGGGCCCTAGTATTAAAATAGATAACATCAAGATCAAGAATGCTACCAGTGTGAGGTACCTTGGTATTGTATTTGACCCAAAGCTTAACTGGACAGAACACGTCCACTATGTGTATGAAAAGGCTGTCAAGGTAGCACAAGCGCTAAAAACAATCAGTAGAAATCAGTGGGGATATGGCCCTTCCTCAAGCAGAATTTTATACACTGCTGTAATTGAACCTATTGTGACATATGGGGCAGAAATTTGGGGTACATCAGTGACAAGGGTCCATATCAAAAGAAAATTACTTTCGATCCAAAGAATAATGGCCATTAACATCGCTAAGGCATACAAGACTGCCCCTACTGAGGCCTTACTGGTAATCAACCGAACTCCCCCCATAGACATCAAAATTAGAGAGATCCTCATCAGATTCAACTTAATTAAACTGGCTAACAACCAAATCAACCAAGACCATTTCAATGCCATTGTTGGTAAGGAAGAGTTCGCACAGGATCTAATTTCTTTAGCGGCCACTATTGCCACAAATGGCTTTGATAAATGTTCACCTAATCCTATTCACCCAAGCTTTACTCCTTCTGTATCCCTCGAGACAAGCAACAGTGACGATCAGGACATTTGTATCTTCACCGACGGATCCAAAACAGACCAAGGTGTTGGGAGTGCCTTTGTGGCTTACAAAGGCAAAGTCTGTCTTTATCAGATGTACAGGAAGTTGGCTCCGCATTGCACCATTAATCAAGCGGAGTCTTTGGCCATCAGTAATGCCATCGATTGGATCTCCAACACGAATCATAACCGGACTAACCACAACTTCAGAATCTATACCGACAGTCGCATTGCGCTTCAACAGATCGCCAAAATAAACACCACTCTACCCATTGTGAAGAAATGTCTTGGCAATCTTCAAGCCCTGAAGAAAGGAAACATCAACGTCTACTTTCACTGGATTAAAGGTCATTCAGGGAGTGCGGGGAATGATAGGGCTGATCTTCTCGCTCGTTGTGCATCCGCAAAATCTAATAGCTGCACCTACAACAAGATAAGTAGTAAGCATTTGAACAATCTCATCCACAACATCATTCTAAAGACTTGGCAAGTCAGGTGGGACAACGGTTCTACTGGGAGGCTTACCCACTGCTTCCTTCCTTGCCCCACTGACAGCATGCTTCATCCAAGATATCCCACATTTCAGTTGACACAGCTCCTAACTGGTCACGGAAACCTGAACACGTACCTAAAAAGGTTTCTCAATAAAACGGACGGGCTCTGTGACTGCGATTTGAAGGAGGAGGAAGATCCTGAGCACATAATCTTCTTCTGCCCACACTACTCTACGCAACGCAAGGAGTTAATTCGTACCATCAAGGACAACGGCTTCCACTGGCCCTGTATGCTTAAGGACTTGATTTCTGACAAGAAAAACTTTTCAGCGATAAAAAGATTTGCTACAGGTATCAGGAAGCTCGACTAGTCCCACTCTGCAATCTATGATCACCCTCAACTGACCATCTAGAAGTTCATCGTCTCCTCTCTCTGTATGTGTCAACTGTGTAATCTAGAGTATATTGTTTTAATGGTTCATTCTGTAATAAATTGGATAAGCTGTTCTATATGTTCCGCGGTTTTATGTTTTACACCAAACAGCTTCATCTGTTTCCTCTGTTAATGTACTCCTGCTAACTGAAGTTAATTTGTTTAATAGCTTTGCTTGTAATCTGTTATACATGTTTACATTGTCGCGCCTTTTCATTTGTGTTGTTTATTGTCCACACTGTATTAATTTTCTTTTAAATATAGGCGATGCAAGGCGCCAATGGGTCCCGTGACCAACCTTCCCTCACTTCCCACTATCCTATCACACTTACCCCCTCCTTCAGCCCCTCCATACTCTCAACTTCTTCTACCCTATCTCCACTTCCTTCTTACCACGGGCTATACCTCCGAGTTCGGCCCTGTCTCTTTCCTAACGCTGTACATAATACTTCTCCTGATAACAATTGAGTCATACTGTCATCTATCTTAAATTATTTAATAAATACAGTAAGCCCCGTTTAATGCTGCCTCACTTAACACTTTCTGCTTGAAGCCTTAAAAAAAAAGCTCAAAATTTATGCCAATTTAAATTATCGCAGCATTTCATTGATTCATATATAATACGATTATTTTCAAACACAAACCAATCAGAAAAAGGTGGCAAAAAAATGTACTTTCTTTAAATCTATGTTTATTTGGTGCAATTTTGGAAAAAATTATGATATATAACATCATGGATGCATATGGCATCCGTGATGTTATATATCATATCAACTTTGCTTGGCAAGAATTAACTGATAAATGGAAGAATGAAGTGTGGAAGAAGTTATGGCTGTAGGTATCCAAGAATTCTCGATGAGAAGAGGCTATCGCTGTATTGTTAGGTTGACCAAACTCAAGCTAATTGATACAGCAGGACTAGGAGATATAGACGAACAGGATATTGAGGAATTACCACAGGTTTCTGGTGAGAGTCTTATCAACAACGACCTTCAAGAACTGGCAGAACAAGGAATCCATTTAGAACTGGAAAATAGTGATTCTGAAAATGAAGAACCCAAAAAAATTTCTCTACAGATTCCTTAGTAAGAGTTTGGTAATAATAACTGAAATCGTTGATCAAATTGTAGCGAATGATCCAGATTTTGAAAGGAGTGCAAAAGTAAAATGAGGCATTTTGGATGCGATCTTCTGCTACTGACATTTGCTTAAGGAAACAGAAAAAAAGTAACATGTGAAACTAGAAAACTTTATCACATAAAACAATAATTTCAAAAAAGTCAGGATCTTCATCACAAAAAATGAACTAAATATATTATTATACATTTCTGTGTGCATATGTTTATGTGTTATTTAACATATTATCATACAAGTTAATATAAAAATAACTTAAAATTAAAGTAAAAATTTTTTTATTTTCGGTTGTGTTTCCCTATCCCTATTTACTTTATGTTAAAATGACCTCGTTTAACACTGTTTTGTTTAGCACTTTGTCATCTAGGAACGCATCCCCGCATTAAGTGAGGTCTTACTGTATTTGGTTGGTCCTTTTATTTGGTAAAAGTTTTGATAGAATCTCTAACAACACACAATAATGTGATTATTTTAAATTTATATTTTATTCTTTTTTCCTAAAATATTTATTGCTGATTAATGTTATTATTTTCAAATTTATATTTTATGACCAAAAACTTTTTATTAACTGACATGGTAACTAAACTGCTACCTATTGGACCAGTTACTGGTTCTTTGCACATCAGACAAAGCAAACCAGAACAGAAACTGGAATGGAAATGCTACAGAATCCATAAAGAACTGAACTGTTCTTTTCTTGTGGTTTGAATCCCTACACTTAACATTTAATTGTTATACCATGCCATAAGTGACAAGTAATTGTTTGGATTTTAAAATGATTTTTCTAATACACCAGTTTTGGCCATCATAAATCAACAGTTGTAAATCAGGGAATGATTATATTTTATAATTCTGGATTTTAAACTTTCATATATTATATTAAAATGAATTGTTAATTTCTTTCCTGAATTTGAGGATTCTTTTTAATTATTAAATATTCTTAAAATTGAATTATTTATTTGCTGATAAACCAAGAGAGCAAATTAATGATAACACAAACTTTCACAAATTACAGAACAGTATACTTTTTTTTGTCAATGAAAACTTGCACTTGTTGATTATATTCCAACACAGATTATAGAGGTAAGAAATTATGGTAATCCTCTCTCTCTTGGTAAAAGTAGATACAGTATAGAACCTTCAACCTAGTGAGGGGCTGAAAATCTAATTATTAACACAAGTACAATATTGTTAATAATCTGCATAAAGACATTTACTTCACACATTCTTTGAATATCAAGCTGTATTACAATTCTAAATCTATTTGGCATTGAAATAAATTAAATTTAATTGGAAAATATCAATCAAAAAGTGTTAAGAAGTGCTTTAATTAAAGAACACAATAAATATTTTCAGAAAGAGATATAGCCTTCTTTGTTGACAATGCATACGGCTAGGTGTTTTAGAGTCAATGCATAAAGGTCCCAAGGTGTCCTGTGGCATATTTTACAATTATTCTTCCATCTAAATTCATTACACAACCCTATTCAAAAAGACTATAATTGTTATTTTTTTGCATTCTTTATAACAATTCTATTATTATGCTACATTCTATTAGTATATTTTACTTCAATTGATCTGACAGTTGTCTGCCATAACCAGGACTGTGGAGTTGGTACATTAAAATCTCCAACTTTGGCTCTTTCATAAAAGTTTAGTATTTAAATATTAACATAATAAACCTATTAAAATGATAATGATATAATAAGGCATTTCATCACCACATGAATCATCAGGATATTTTTAGACTGATAACCTAAATTTGGTTATATTAACCTAAAGGTATTGTAGTATAAAGAGACAAAGACGTTACCTTAACAAAAGGTTTTATTCTTGTCTAAAATGCACAACTGTTACAAATTCAAATGCAATGAGAAACAGTTCTGCCAGTCCAAGAGACTAACTACTGTGGGAAGAAGTGTTGCCACACTGTGACACTACTACAGGTACAGCTACAATTGAATGGTTATTTGTAGCTATACCTTTATGGCTTTTCATTTATTTCCTATATTTAATTAATGATATTAAAAAGTACAATAACAAAAATTCAACATTAGTTATAATGGTAATATTAAGAACAGGCATTATATACTTAATACCAAAAGAAATTAACAGTTTAAAAATCTTAAAATTGTAATTTCTTATGATTTTACATTCTGTATCAAGGTTAGAGTCAATATTTTTTATCAGCTCTGATGTCAATTCTACCCAAAATTGTTTCTGACTTCAACTCAAACTCCACTATAGCCTTGGTTATAACTCTTTTTTGTAGTTTTGTGGGATACAGTACTATGTTACAAAGTGGCAATTAGAAATGTATATATATAAGGCTACATATATTATTTTTGGCATTAAAATAAAGTTGTTAGTTTCATATCTACAGACTATTTCAATTTTTTGTATAATTTATTATCATTTACAAATTTAATATATTATTATAAATTACATAGTATTAAAATAATAAGCATTTTACCTTTATTACATAATATTTTATTTTATAATATATAAGAATATATATTATATAAAAATNGTTCGAAAATTATCATAATAATCATTTAATTCATTTAAGGAAGTTTCTTCATCAATATCCTGCATTGATTCTATTAATCTTTGATCTTTTATACTCATTTTCTGTAAATTAATAAAAGCAAAATAAATTTTCATCTCATTAACAGGAAACAGTTAATATCAAGATAAATCAACTTAAAAAATATAACAAACACTAGTCTGCATTACTGGGGTTCACTTTAATAATTTTATCTGAAATGCTTTTAAGCAACCAAGCCCATCATCAGAGACTGCATAAATCCAAAAATACTTGAGAAAAACTTATTATTAAAATAATCTCCAGTAAAGCAGAATATTTTTATGTTATATATTAGAAATTGTTTTAAATGATTTTTCTTGGCATAAATGAATCCATATTCTGTCATGGAAATTTTTATTTACATATTACACTCATATACCAAATTTTCTACATGTTAAAGATGTTTATCTTTCATAAGTGAAAGGAAATATCTGAGATAAAATCTGTTAATATGCAAGTGTTGATTTTCCAAATATTAACAAGGATCCAAAACAATTTTTTAAACAATTATACACAAGTAAAGATAGAATTATATATTCATTACTTCAGAAATAAAACAATTCATTCTAATAGAATAGATTCTTTTGCCCATTATCATGTATATACACAGATACTGGACACAAGAATACTTTCAAAAGTTAAAAAGAATTAGTTTTGTCTTTTTATAGTATATAGTATGTATGTATATACAGGTATCCTTCGTATAACATGGTAGATATGTTCTGAAAAAGTGTTATGTTATGCGAATCCGTGCTACATGAAACAAAAGATTAATGCAAAACATGAGGTTAGGTTCCAAAAGTTAACAAAAGTCTACTATTCTTTTTCATTACTAAGAGAAATATTTCCAATCAATAATTAACTAACAAGCACAATTAAAAGTACTGTTAATATTAATTTTAGTTAAACGAGGGCATTTTCTTTTTTAAAGTATTGTCATCTGAGCTTTTTTGTTCATTTTGCTAAGAGATACCAGTAACATCATTTTTTTGTTTTTATCATAAAAAATTTTTATGTATGACAGAATAAAAATATGTTATTAATCAATAATTTGTTCTTTTGAGTACCAAGTGATTTTTCCAGAATTTGTGTTCGAATACTGAATTGTTGCAGTTGGGATTAGTTCAAATACTGAGATACCACTGTATTCCATTCGTCATTTTTACAAATGATTACTCACCTACGATTAAAAAAATGTTACTTACCTAAAAATGTTTAAATACAAAGATTAATCTATAAAAACAAAACACAGTGATAGTCTTAAGGGCTAAAGTCTGAAATCAACAACAACAACACCTGGTTGATAGGAAAGCTAGGGCAAGGAAGAAAAAAATTCTACTATCAGTTTTCATTAAAGTAAACCTGATGAAAGGCACAAGACAAATTGAAAATTTCAATATTCTAAAATGTATGGGCAAATTTGAGACAACATGTGTGCTTATGTGAGGTTAGCCGACTGGAGTGGAAATGTCAGGACAATCGAACGGTCAACACTGTTGTGTGGGAGTGGAAAGACTCACTGAGGCAGGTCTTCCATCTTAAACCGCTTAATAAATATAAAAATTTCTCTTACAACAATTCCTATAATAAGGCATAACATCTCTCCAAAGGTGGGAAACAAGTCCGTACAAAAAGTCCAAATGTTCTGACTGTCATTTTTCTTTTTCTGGCGATGGTGGTGTGAAGAGCGCTGGCCCTGAAGCACACAGATGACTTGGAGAGATGTCTTCTTGCAACTAGGTGGACCTGGGCAAATCTTGACGGCATGGGAGAGCGAAGACAAATCCCCGAATGTCGAACAAGCTTTCATGGGTGAATGGCCGGATCACAAAAATCCAGGAAAGGAGCACTATGAATCAAGAATGTCACGTCCTTAAATCGCACAATTTTAAAAGTTTTTTCCCTAAAGCCACCTTTTCGTTGGTCTCTACTCATCACCTGGTAAATAATTCAAAACCGATCAAAGGGCACGGGAGAGATCAGTTTTGCAACTAAATATGACTCCTCTCCAGCCACATTTCTCTCGACTTTAGTCTTTCCCATTGTTTTAATAAAAACTTTCATTGTTCAATCAGGACATTAAATTCTCCCTATTCATGTCTGAAAATGGAGCTCTTTATTTCTTGATAGAGTGGTCACCTTTGGACCTTCAAAACAGCTTCTGTCTTGTACCTCATACTTACTTTAAAAAAAAAAAAAATCAAATAACAAAGTTTACACTTAAAAATTGTGAAATTTTGTATGGAGGATTTCCAAAACTGTGTTAGAATGAAACCAAAAGTTGTGTTGTATGGGTGATATCACCCATGTTAGAACCAAACCGTGTTGTAGAAGTACTGTGTAGTACGAAGGATACCTGTAATTGTAAGCTTCTTGTCTGTGTGGCTACACACCATATTTCCAATGTATATTTTTGTATAAATGTATATTACTTTAAAATTGTTTGTTCCCTGTCCCCCTTTCTATCTTTCCTATTGTCTAATCTTTCTGGAATGTTCTTGTTTAACCCTCCTTCTTTGTATGTGGACAACTAATCTCAGAGAGAGAATTGAACCCAGTCATCATCCCAGGAAGAAATCTGATCCCAGCATACCAATGGCAAATAGAACATTGCAACAGATTTTGGGTACCCTCTTTCCTATTCCCTGTTCTCATTCTTCAGTTTTTCTAATTAATTATCTTATTTTTATTAGTTATAAGTAGTCGTAAGCTCTTAGTTGTAAGTTATGTATAATTCTAGACAATTAGACGATTGATTCAGGTAGAGATCGCCACGTGAATTTTATTGTTGGGAATCGATCTTGTGTCATTTTTCGTGTGAGTATTATTGTGTATTATTTAGTGGAAGAGATATTAGTTGGCATCCTAAAAGCATCCTGTTTTGCAACTAGCAAGTAATAAATTTCTTTGTCATTTTATTCCATTGTCTACATTTTGCTCTATCATTTCACATCTGAAATGAATTACTTAAGTATCTCAAACTAGTAATTGGTGGAGATATACAATTTGATAAACCACATATATCTTCACCAATTGGTAGTCTGAGATAATTAAGTATTCATGTAATTTTTTTTATTTTGTTAATATTTTATCGTTGCATTAAAAGTCTGATTGCATTTTCCCCCTTAGGATTTGAGCTTAAAACCGTAACGAATTATTTAAATTTTACATTAAATATGATAGACAGAACATAAATTTTTAAAATACTGTATTATAGAATTTAATCGTGTAATTTTTTTTATTTTGTTTATAAACTTTCGTTGCATTAAAAGTCTGATTGCATTTTCCCCNAATCAAATAATTTAACAGGTAAAAATAAAAAATATACATACAAAAGAAGCACTTTCCAATTTCATTTCTCTGTCTTCTATCTGTTGCATCCAATCAAACTGCATATTTACATTTTTATTTGTTGGAGCCAAAAATAATACTACTAAACGAGAAAATCTTTCTTTTTTATTCTGTAAAGTAATTGAATTGTTTTGAATTATATAATAAATAATAATTATTTAATATTTATTGTAAAAAGCTTCAACTAATTCAGATAATATTAAGCTTTTAATCTAATACAAATTAAGAAAGTGCACAGTACATTAAAACTTACTGTAAAGATAAAATGTGAAACATAACGAGGAATATACACTGGTCCATAATATTCCTCATCATCATCATTATTTATAATTTTTCCTTGAATCAAAACAACATCTAGAACAAATTCTGGTCTTATAAATTCATCATAATCACGAAAATCTGGTAAAGCAGCATCTTGTAAAAGTTTCATCAGTTTTTCTTCTGAATAATCCTAAAAGGTATGTGATTTTATACATATATTTGAAACATTTTTATAAATATTAATATAAAAATTAAATTAATTATAAAATGAAAAAGATTAAAAATAATTAAAACTAAAATTTATATTAGAATTGATTTTACATTTATAATTAGACAAATTAACATCAACGATTTTTATAAATAGAAATATAATAAGTGTATGCTGTTAACTTATAAAGATTTTATCAATAACAAACTTGTACAGTTAAACTTATGTAAACCAGAATTACATAGTATAGGAAATCCTCATTAGTTCAAAATTTAAGGGATGAAATAATAGTGACTTCGAATTATCCTATTTATATTTATATTTCTGTATAATATGTCAAATGCCATGTAATTGATGTAATTTATTAAGCAAACAGAATACTGCTATGTATACAAAATTCTATTTTCATTAATTAATAACTAATAATAATAATATAAATAAACTGCAGGTAAACAGAATGTGTCAGGGGACAACCTCACAGGTTGCCAGATAGGTTTTATAAAAAGTAAAGTAGAATTCCTCAACATGTAATACATGTAGTAAAAATTAACATAGAAAATTTCTCTGTTCCAAAGAATTTTTTCCATTTAGGCAGGTTTCCATTTTGAACAGGTTTTATTTTATAATATTATATGTAACAGAAACAATATGTTACCCAATATGGTGGTTGTTGTTGTAGTATTTGCACTGCTATCTTTAAGGATTCACTTTTCCAAATATTGTATAACAGATTTGGCTGATCTTTGAAGTGTATGGCAGCATTAACAAATTTCTTCATTGGAATAAAAGCAGCCTAAAAGAATATATATTTTTAAAATATACAAGTGATTTGTTAATTAATTTATACAAACAAACAAAAGTAACTCAATAGTAATTTTTTAATAATTCTTTAAAACTTTTCAGGTTTAAATTAACTAAGTTATATGCATATATAACTAACTTATCATAAAGTATTAACAAAAATAAATAATCAAATAGGTATAGTGATAGCTTGGAATTCGAATCCAATTCATTCCTAGAGGGCATTCAAGTTCCAAAGCAATTTTTTCTATAAAGAATAATGTAAAATGAATTAATCTATTCCCAACCTCAAAAAATATCCATTTTAATTCTAAAAAATAATTTAAGCTAAAATAACATAAGTAAATGCCTAATTAATGTCTAAAACAACAAAAATAATAATAATAGATTAAAAACAATGAAAAAGTAAATAATGCAATAAAATGAAAATACTATATTATAATTGATTTTAATGATTCTTTTTGCTTTAGAATCGTACAGACAGTTGGTTTTGGCATCCCAAACTTGATCATGAAATCAGATACACACATCACTCTCATGCTTAGTGATGAGTTCTGTTTTTACAACTGTTGCACTTTCAAGCTTTCTCTGAGGTCTCATAGCCTCAACACTCTTCTTAGGCACCATGATGAATACACATTATTAAAAAAACACCAAAACAAACAAAACAGTGAATAAAAACACAAATTGTGTTGAGTATGCTTTTCTAACAAGAGCAGGAGATGAACTAAATGTGGCTGGGTTATTTAACATATGTCCCAAACTTGTATCAATAGATTTAGATAAGTAATGGATTTTATTATATTAGCCCAAAATAAAAATTAAATCAATCTGGCAACATGCCACATCATTCATACTCATAGATATCATACACAATCCATCCAGTATGGCTGTCTTTGTTTGTGTTTGAGTTCCAAGAAAAGTTCAACTTTTGGGGCAAAATTTCCTTGAAAAAATGTTCAGATTACAAATTGTTCAACCTCTGAGGCATTCAAGTTCCAAGGTACTGTTATAGTTGTATTAATGAATGGTATTTGTGAATGGTGAATTATGTGAAATAGGATTACACCTGGTTCATTTATTTACAAAAATCAAAATATTAATCATTCATGTAATACTTATATATTGAAAACTACATTTGATGCATGACAATAATATTGTGAACTCCGCAAGGCACGTGGTCTGCGGTTACAGATATACGATAGAAAGAACAAAGGGAAGGACAATGAAAAATCGGTAGACACGTGTGATCAGGTTTATTTTAGTAAAAGAAAAACGCGGTACAATATATATCTCAATAAACAGTCCAACACCCGACAGATATTGTAACAAATAACGAAATAGCCTGATGTTCCCCTTTCCGTTAACCTTCCTCACGCGAGGCCCCGTTTTTTTTTGACAATTAAATATAGATCCGAAAATAAAAATATTGTGGACGGAGTACCTAAGGGACTTGCAAGGGTTCTGTCGTAGCGGTCCGATTGTGGGCTTCGATGGGGAATCTTCTTCTTTTCGAGTCGCAACTTCCTTTCTTCTACCAACGGTCCACTCTCTTCTCGGTCGCTCTTCTCTCTCTTTTTGTATGCGGTTCTCTCCCTTTCTTTCTCGAAAAAGTCCAAGAGTCCTTTTCTTACTCCTTACACCCGCTTTTATAACTCCCTCCAATACGTCACACTGTCACGGACCAATCAGACGCCGGAAACTTAGCCATCGGCTAACAGGAGGCACCGAGGAAGGAAACGAAGAGAAACGGTACAAATTATATGCGCGACGCGACATAAACGGAAAACAAAAAAAAAAAAAAAAAAAGAAAAAAATATAATACAATCATAGCCACGAAGTGCTACAATATACAGAATTTTATATGATGCAACAATAAAGTTTTAATGTGATATGGCTGCCAATTAATTAAATTTTGAATTTTTGCTTGGTTTCAAAATTTATTGACACTAACCTATATTTGAATGATATATGAGGGCAGGTTTTTTTTTCAAGCTCCGATGGTCCATAAAACAAAGACAAGTATAAATAACAAAATGAATTTATTACCAAATGTTAGGTACAAACATGGTTACTTTTCAACATAATTGCCGTGAAGATTGAGGGATTTGTCATATCTGTGGATGAGCTTTTCCATCCCCTTGTTATAGAATGTTGCCACCAGTGAATTGAGATGGCCTTAACAACGTTGTTTTGAAAGATTGTCATTAGTCTCAAACCTGTCTTGCTAGCCATGTTTTCAGTTCAGGAAAGAGGTAGAAGTCTTCACACATTAAAAAGATTTAAGCTTGATGGAAGTCTGAAAGGTGGAACTCTTCACCACCTTTAAACACCCAGCGTATAGCCCCAATTTAGTGCTGAGTGACTTCTACTCCTTTCCTGAACAGGAAAAGTGGCTAGGAGGGCAGAGGTTTGAGGCTAATGACGATCCTCAAAAAAACGTTAAGGTCCATCTCAAGTCATTAGCGGCAACATTCTATGACAAGGGGATGGAAAAGCTTGTCCATAATTATGACAAATGCCTCAATCTTCATGGTGATTAAGTCGAAAAGTAACCATGTTTGTACCTAACTTTTCGTAATAAATTCATTTTGTTATTTACACTTGTTTTTTTTTATGGACCATCGGGGTTTGAAAAAAAACAGCCTACGTATAAATATCATGTAGATTACCCAGGATCTGACAACATCTGGATTTCTTGCAACCTGAACCACTGATATTACCTGTATCTTCTCTTTAGATTATTTCGTGTTTCCAGTTTCATTTTAGTTTCAATTTAACAAGAGAGAAAATATTTGTTAATTAATTTATTAATTTTATTTCATTCTAGATTTTCACATAGTGAAATAAAATATGTTACAAAACATTATTTTTAGTATGTATAAGTTCATTAAAAAAACTTATAATGAAAGAGATGGTCAAAGTATTTCTTTTTCTACAAAAATAATAACAGTTTATCATTTAATAACTATCATCTATAAGATAAATACAGTGGTACCTCATACTTCAAACAACTCTAACTTCAAATACTAAATTTGACAAAAATTTACTTTGAAGTTTGAACTGTGTGCACAGCGAAAAATGCACTGAAATTGTAAAATAAGCTTCTGAACAAAGAATACAATAATGTGTTAAATTTCACAACCATTATAATTAAATCACACATCTATGGGTTAAGTAATGACAGCAGATAAAAATATGCAAAAACATTTTGTTCAATCCAATATAACCTTCACTTATTAACCATGGTATCCAAGAAGTGTGTGAATGCAACAAAGTCTAAGAGAAAAGTTATAATATTGATGATTGAGATGACAAAAGAACTTATCATGAAGAATGAAAGCAGTACATGTATGGTGGCTCTGGCTGCAATATTTAGGATGTGAAGTTGATAGTGTGTGATCAGTAAATGCAATTTTCATTTTATTATACAATATTTATATATTTTATTTATTGCTTTTGTGTTTTAAATTATTATTAAGTAAAAATAACTCAATTAATTGCTCTAAATTATGTGTATTTGCTGTTTTAAGTTTATCAAAATGGGTTTTGTTTAGTATCAGGAAATGGATTAATTTGCTTTCCATTATTTCTAATGGGAAAAATTTCATTGGACTTCAAACAATTCAAAGTTCAAACAACCTCCTGGAATAAATTCATTCCAGGAGGTTGTTTGAAATTTGAAGTATGAGGCACCACTGTACTCAAAAATTAATAAATAATAATGAAACTATCTGATGGTATCTAAGAATATTCTGTTTTGTGTTAACAGTAAGAACAGCTATCCATTTGTTTAAAATCTTAGTCTGAAATTTCTGGAATTTTCTAGACTTTTATAGTACAACATTTATTTCAAAAACAAAAAATAGTTTATTCAAGGTAAGAATTGCCTTTACACCTTCTTCAATTGTTTGGGCAGGTCACAGATTCTGTTGAATAAAACTCAGATTTTGACTCAAGGAACTCTGCAAGTGCAATTTTCATCTCTTCATCATTGGCAAACTGCTTTCCATTCAAGAAGTGTTGCATGGAGTGAGATGGAGAAATGGTAGTTGGATGGTGCAATGTCTGGGCTATATGGAGGGTGAGGGAAAACATCCTATTTGAGATCAAGCAGCTTCTGCCAGGTCAATCTCGGCACATCTAGTCTCATATCATTATGAAGTGTACAATGTTCACTTACAGGTATGTGTTACAGGAAGATCTGGCAACATCAGAGAGAGAGAGGGACGTGCAAGACAGACGGCCCTGACTAATGTATAAGAGTGGAGATCGCCTGGTCCAAGTAAGACCCCAAATAAAGCATTGAGAGTAAGTGTCTGTATTCCTGTCTTGCGGGGATCTTAAGTGGATCACGAAGGACGTATAAACACTAATTAAACTACATAAAATAGTATGGATAGCATCAGCTAAACATTACAACTGAGGACAGTTTTTTTTGGAATTTATAGTTGCATTCCATAGAAGCATTTCCCAATACAGTGGTTTGTAAACATCCCACTAAATACAAAGCACAACTTCTTGCTGATGTAATTCCAGTTTTGGCATGACCTTTTGCACTTGTGGCTGTGTGCCATTTGTAATAATATACGCGTACTTTATATTTTTCTCTTTCTCTCCTTCACAACTTCCATCCTTTGTTCTATCGTTTATCCTTCCTGGAATGTTCTTACTCAAACTTCATTCTCATATATGGTCAAAAGGAACTGTGTGAAACAATAGAAGGGTATGCAGCCTGGAGAGCAATAGGGGGAGAGATGAACCAGTTGGGATTCAAACTGTGAAAGAGATGGACGTGAAAAATACTGAGAAGGTGATCATTGAAAAACTATTGGACGATATAAGGAATGAAACATAAATATTAGAGCTCAGTAATTATTTCTGGAGGGACAATAGCCAAAAACCCCATATTTTCGACTTCAAGGAAAGACTTACACACAAGTGACCATCATAAAGATCCAAATACGGAACACTGGGTACCCATTTTTCTATTTCCTCAATCTGTCCTATCCTCTATCTTATTTTATAGTAATATAATTAGTCATAGGTTTTATTTTAGTCTATTTTTTGTTATTATACACATATCATACCACGTGGTAAAGGTTGAGAATTCTCGCCAATCCCATAGATCATTGTTGCACGGAACTGTTTCAGTGAGTTTTTTGTATCTAGCATTAAGAATTATTATTAAGTGTGTCGTATGTCTAGATTGAGACTGCCTGGCATCTGATATATGTGAACCTGTATATAATCGTAATAGAACAAATAAAGTTTTCTTTGTTCATCTACTATTTGTTAGTATTAGTGAAAAACTTCATTTCAACACACTTTAATTTGACATACAGGCACATTTTTTTATCTCCTATAACAATGGTTTTATACCAAATTGATAATTGTAAAGTGAAATGTGTGAAATGGATCACAAGAAAGTGTTGGCAAACTTGGCATATTTAGAAAGTTGGTATCACCGCACAGAATATCTTCTCACTTATGATTGTTCATCTTAACACCCTTCATTTACATACCTCACAAGAAACTTCTATATACTATCTGTAGGAAAATATTCTAGAAAATTCCAGAAACTTTTGCATAAACCCAATATATAAAATATTTTTAAAATTTTGATAACATAATAATTAATTTTTAATTAAAATATTTTTATGGCTCTCTTTCAACTTATTAAAAAAAACTGTTAAAAAATTAAACAATATTTCAAATTTCTAAATGTTTATCTTTATCTCTATATTGTATATAATCACAATACCTCAACTTTTGTCTTACACACGGCTTCAGTGACTAATTTACGTCTTGTCAAAAGTCCAAATAATCCAAGTGATTCTGTTACAGTTTTATACTCTTCAAAATATCCATTACTTGTAAAATATAAATGTGAATCTGAATTTTGTAAAACTTCTGATGTCTCTTTTTCTTTACTTGCAGTTCCTGTAACCTACATGAGAAAATAATTCTTATTTCATATATTTCAATGTAGTTCTCTTTAATCTTAAAATCAGAAATTCTAACACAGTAAATATACTCATTCTAATCATGAACAGAGTTACCAGTTATCTATGTAATCAAAATTAGCATGTTCTAAAACATACCGGTAATTATATTAAAAATACATGTATGTATACATACAAAATCTAGGTATTTTTAATAATTTTAATTGAATATACTAGTAAGTTAAAAACACTTATAAAGTTTATTATAATCAGAATTTTGGTTATACTTTTCATTATTTTTAAGTAAATAGGAATTTTAAGCTGTCATTTCTTGCTATTAGCCTCAACATTTGGCTCATAACAGGCAATTCTTATCAGTCTTATCCAGTGTTTTAAATGTTAAACATTAACCATTAATGTTAGACAGCAGAGTAGTTTAAATTGCTAGCAATTATTGCTTCAATTACATGTTGGATAAGTTATTGTTAAGAATAATAACTACAATGTCCAAATTATATATATTTTAAATTGTTTTAACACTTTTTTAGTGTCAGAGTCTATAACACTAAAATTTCTACTAATTGTAATTGTATTTATTAAGCCCCACTTAATGTTATCAGTTGGTTATTATCATCACTATATATGAGTCACAAAGTGATTATAATAAGCCAATTCTTCTGCACTTATTTTTTTTAACAAATCAGACACAAAAAGATCACTGGCAAAAACAAAATGCAGAAAGTTATTGCAAAAGTTCTCTGAAAAGTTTTTCACTTCTGATGATGAATTACTTCACTCTCAAACTCCACAATTAATGGTAATTGCAGGTTTTATGCTGGTGATGTCTCTTCTATACCTGCTGATGTAAAGTTTTCCAAGAAAAATAAATTTGAAAGCAAAGTTTTCATTTGGACTGCAAAGCGACCAAAAGGACTGAGTTAAGCCCAAATCAAAAAGTCAAGTTTTGCTATCTATGTCCATCAATATTTAAATAAATATATATATCACCTGACTACTTACATTTGAATAACTATTCACAAGTAAAAAACGTCTTATGGCTAGATCAAGCAAGTTTCCACGACATCAAAACTGTACTGGATTAACTGTGACAATAAAGCATCACCTTTGTCAGAAAGGAGGAGAACCCTGCAAACATGCCAGAAATTAGGGAAATCAAAGATTTTTGGGTAATTCTCAAGGTAGCCATTTATGAAAAGGGATGGAAAGCAAAAAATATATGGATGTGCTGATCAATTGCATAAAGTATTGTCTGCAAAATGTGAACTAAAGTCCTGTACAGGAACTTATCTGAACTGACTGTTTGACAATGGGGACTTGTAAAATTACAAAAATAAAAGAAAATGTATAGCTTTTCATCACTTTCAAATGACTATTTAATTCATAAAATTTTCTTTTTTCCAAGATAAAAACTACATTACACAAACAAACTTGTGTAGATTTCTTTTGGACACTCAGTATATGCATAAAATTAAATGTAAAATTCCAAATTTCAATAGATATGGAAGCTGCAAAAAACAAACAAAGGTAAAATATAATAACCAATAAAAGCCTGTATTTCCATCTTAGTTGTGTTCCTGTATGATTCATTCTCTCAAGCAATTTTATGTTTATTCATAAGAATTACAAGAGCAAAAAGGCAATCCAATACAAAAGGTAAAATATAATAAAATGAGCAAAGAATTACAAATAAAAAGCATGAATTATAAAACATATGAGAGTAACAGCCATTGATGCAATAACAATTAAAAATAGACTAAGAGATTATAAAAATCATAGATAAAAATATCAATTCAATAACAATACACAAAGTCATAATATATAATATGATATGAAATGTATATATATGTACTGAAATGATATGTATATATAATTGTAAATTAATTAACAAAACTTTAAATGCTAGACTATCTGTCACATTGTAAGATGATTTTATACATATTACATATGAAGAGTTCGGAAAAAGAACAATGTCCATTTTATGCATTTGTAAACTGAAGTTATTATTCTGTAGATTAAACGATATAGAATGTGATGGCAAAGTCAATATAGTGAAAAAAAACAATCATTGTCCTCTCTAGATCCATGTAAAGAAAAGCAGTTGTTGTAGAATGATCATAATCCATATGATTGTTCCAACAACTATCATAACAATCTTGACAATAAAATAACGAGAGCAAAAGATTTGCAATTTTTTGCAATGCTTTCAAAGGGCAAAACAGAAATTATACAGTGTTGAGGGCATTGCATTATTATATAACAAAGTCAAATTGGCTGAAAAGTATAAAAGTCACATTTCCCATAAGAGGGTATTGTTACATGGAATGTGATAAGGATTTTGGTTTAGTGAACCAAAAATCAATTGTTTATGTGCCATATGGCTGGATGAAAGTATTGTGATAATTATGAAAGGTTTTATTGACTAATGAGGGCAAACACCCAGAAGAAACGACACATGCAAAGTAGAAGATATAAAAATGAATTTATTATGTGTGGTGGTAATGTACAAATATAGAGAGATTCCAGTTCTAGGGGTTGTTGACTAACAATCACCCAAAATCCAGTCATTAGTAGAACAATTTACAAAAATTATTGCAATTAGTACAAAAAGAAACAGACGATAATAATTACTAAAAATTTTTCTTAACATTAATTTTTAATACTAATTTATACTTAGAAGAAAATAAAAAATAGAAAATGAAAAGCAGCAAAGATGGTGATTAGGATAGAAAAGAATACCCAGGTAGTACAAATGTCATTCAGTTACTGTGAGGAGCCGCATGAAAGCTTCTTAAACACAAAATACTTGCTTCTGTCTTCCTTTTCTTCAGTTCTTAAGGGGTTTTTTGTATATTTAATCTCAATACCCAGTCACACATTCAGACTGTTCAATCAGATATTCTGGCTCTAACATACTAGTCTGGGAATTTCAATATTCTAATTTCACCTGTCTTTTAGACACCAGACACTGTGAAGTCTCTCTCCTTTTTCTGATCTTTTCTCCTTGAGTACCAGCCTAAAAGTGACTTTCCTTTGCTTCATATGCCCTCAGGTAACCTTGCCTACAAAATGTTGGTAAATTCTAGGAAGTGGCCCTTACCTCCAAGAAGGAAGAATTAAGAAGATTAGAAAATTCTAGAAGGTGGAAAGAACAAAGAGCAGGGAAAATTGTCAGAAGAAAAGGACAAAAACATACAGTATGGCATAAAGTCACAGTATTTTCAAAGTAATAGAAAAACTATCAACAATTCATGTTTGAATGCAAGCAGGACATGTTCAAGAATTGCAATGAATTTTTATGTCCATTTTACCTTGCCAGCACCCTTTTGGCATTCAAAAACAAGGGAATGGAAAATGACATCTGTGGCTACCCATATTGTGCTACATTGCAATGTGTATAGTAGACCTTACTTTTTTTGTAGACCTTAATTAAAATTGCCAGATTTTAGTAAAAGCAGACTTTGATCATTCTTTCTCCAAGACAAATCAAGGATAGGATACTAGGACATACTATAAGCTTATTAAGCATATTAAACAATTGGTGTATATCAATTGTTTAATATGCTCAAGCCCACTCTTATTTGTGTGTCCAAAACTTAAGAATGAACACATTCATATATGAATAGAGAGAACTGTAGATAAATGCAGACAAATATGACAAAAACTGTATTATTCAATGTCTAACACAGGATAATACACAGCAGCTTGTAAAATTCTACAAATTTAAGCAATAAAAGTATCTTTGATGAAAAAGATACATAAAGCAATTGGACATATGTGGAGAATGAATGGAAAATGCTTACCTCTATTATTAATTATTAATTTTAATAAGAGATGGCGCCTAATGCTTACCTCTAGTGCCAAATTAATTACGTAATTTATTTAGAATTTAGCATTAAAATAGCCCGATTAATTTACGGCATTTGGTTGGTGTCTTACTATAAAATGCTTACCAATACTCAGGCAGAAAAACCTATCAATATGGAATATGTCCACCTCAAATTGCAATGCAGCACTCACAATTTCATGGCAGGCTAATCACTAAATGGCTGAATAATTTTTTATAGCTATCACTGCTAGCAATTGTGTCCATCCTTAAGTTTTGGACATATATGTGTACAACCTAACTTTATATATCTGGTTTTTAAATTAGTTTTTAAAATTGGTAGTTGATACATTTAGAGATGTAACATTTTTAGAAGGGTTAAACCCTTCTAAAAATGTTACATCTCTAAATGTAGTTGGAATATACTGTATTTTTGTGTATTTAATCCACAAATTCTGTTAAAAAATACAGTTTGAAATGGGATGTGAATTATGTGAAGGGGTAAGTTATATGCCAATTTTAAATTGTAATTATAAATTTACACTTACAGAGTAACAGCCACTCCATATGTGCTGGGGTATATGGCAGGACAGGTTATACAAAGATTTTATTTTCATTCTAGCAATTTTTTGCAGGGTATACTGTTAAAAGTTTAGTGCAGATAAGTGAAAGTAAACCATCAGACTGCATTGCATTAAGTGAAACTTTTATATAACAACATATATATCAACCCAATTCAATTACTAATGCCAAATGAACTGCTGGAATATTTATTGGACTATAACAAGGCTAATTTAATGATTAGATAGAAAACAATTTGATTATAGGTAGGGGGTTAGGCTACCATCTAATAATAAATTTAATAATAGAAATAAATCCAATTTTTAATTTAAATTTAGAATATTCTAAAAGAAAAGATTAACCTGAATGGGACTCAACCACACAATTAATGTACAGATGCACTGATGGGGCTTTAGTTAGCATAACTGGCAACACATCTGCATGGTAAAAAGGAGTTGCAGTTTGAGTCCTGCTCTGGCTTAATCTTTTCTTCTAAAATGTTTTAAATTTTAAAATTAAAATTGAATTTACTTCTAATTATTAAATTTATCATTAGATGGCAGCCTAACTACCCACTGATAGTCAAATTGCTTTACATCTAAACATTAAATTAGCATTATTACAGTCCAATAACTAATCCAGCAGTTTATTTGGCATTAATGAAACTTTTATTTCAACATTTAATAGCCACACATTTACAAAGTGAAATCTGAATACATAAACAAATGTAGAACAATAGATTAAAGGTGATTGTAATTGGTCATCTAAGCAGTTATTGGTATGATAGTGTGAGATGAAACAAATTGGGTCATGAATACACATGAATGGAAGTAAGATTTGATGACAATTTCTAATGGTTTTTACATGGGGTAACTGTTTATATTACAAGAAAGCATATAAAATTAAAATCTCAACATATATGCTATCATAGGTTATATGTACAAATTATTTGTATGATGGTGTCCTTTCTACCCGTTTTTTTCTGAATCTGTATATTTTTGTTACATCTGGAAACATTTAATAAAAGGCTTGCTTGCATGTGCTCCAAACAAGTTTGTTTGTGTATTATTCTCTTCTATATCTAACTGCATCATTGCCAATGCAATTTATCATAGACAAATCAAAAGAATCATCTATCAGTACTATAGTTGTCCTCATTGGGCTGCAATTTTAAAAAAATTGGAGACCTATAAATTCCCACTGTTGTCCATCTGTCCTTCCTTAATCTCAAGAATGGAGTTAGATAGATGACTGGAATAACTCTATTGCTAACAGAAAAAAATACAATGTATAGGGGCAAGACACTACTAATTTGAGGTGGAGATCATATATTTAAAATTAAATAAATTTTAAAAATATTATTAAAAATTGCAGCCTGGCATTGTGACGATTTCACAATAAATAATTGCTTGTATATTATAAAATTCTATTTCATATTTATTATATCTTATCTGATAAGAAATACTGTTCTATTAATCAAAAAATTGAAAAAAATTTTACCTTGACTAATCCAGAACTGATAACATAAACTCCTAAGCTTAAGGTATTTAATTTACATAAAATAGTTCCAGGAGGATATTCTTTAAATTGTATATGATTCTGAAATAAACGTAACATTTTAAAAGTATTATGTTATTCTAAAAAAGTTATACTTTATTCATCAATTATAAAAATAAGAAAATATTTTTAGCCTAAAGAAACTAGAACTTGTAAAATTAAATTATGTATAGCTATATTCAAAAACTAGTATATTTACATATAAGCTATCCAAGAATATCCAGACTAAATAAAAAAGACTAAAATATCCAAGACCATATTTTCTTCCTTTTAACATATTTAACATACTGTATTTTTTTTTACAAAGTATCAACTAATATTGAACTATAATATCTAAGTTTTGTAATATCCACATAAACTTAACTTACAAACTAGGAAAATGAATAGGAAAGAAATATAGGACAGATAATGAACAAAAAACAAACAAATGCAGATGAAACAACTCATATTAAAAATATATTACATAATTTTGGACAAAACTGATGATCGATCAATGAAATAAGACATGGGTAAGAAAATTGGAAACCACAGTATCTGATGATCATGTGATAGATAATTTTGTTTCTCTTAAGTGAAATTTCCAATGTTTTGACATTGGAAATTTCAAAAGGTCTATTTTATATATACCTTATTTATGCAATAGCAGAATGGCCAAACTCTGAGGATCTGGGATTGAACCCAAGAAAATAATCCCAGGAGTTTTTTTGGGGTGATCTGTTCCTCTCTCTCTCATCATCTGGCTGTCTTGTTGTAGGTCTGGCTGAACCCATGATGGGCATGAACAAAAAGAGCAAAACTACTTATCCTAGTTCAAGCAATTTTCTTTTTGTTCTTAATAAGGTTCTTGCCCTGCTGATTTTGGACATGGACACATTTGAAACACCACTCATTGGGATGATGAACTCCTTGTCTTTTGATTGAGTCTCTTACTTTAAGTTAACCCATGTCAGGTACTGTACCAAAGTACTGTTTGCTGCATAAATGTTTGCACCTAATTTTAAGCAATTAGCATGAATGGAAGTTGAGCGTGTGCAGCCAAGGTCAGTTCTGCCTGTTATCAAAGCAGTTCAAAATGGACTATTTTGTTCTGCGACATGTCAGGTAAGGAAAATGATCAATAGGGACATCTTTTAGGGCTCTCTACCAACAATACTAATTGTTGCTTGCTATTATAGCCTTGCATGCATCACTCACGCAATGCAACATGTGCATGGCTAGAGTTTGTGAAACTGAAAAGATTGTGAAATTACTGCCATCACATATTAGAAACCACGATTTTATCTTTTATTTGTGTAATTTTTTCCTTCTCAGGTTTCATATGTTTATTCTTTTGAAATTTGATCAGATAAAGGGAAAAAATAAACATATCAAATGTTGCTTCCTTGTAAATTATAAAAATTGCAATAATCAAAGTAAGTTTAATCATTTTTGATTTATTAAAAACAACTACCAGTCTTCCATTGCAATCTTTGAATTCAAAGTAAAAAATACATGTAGTGAGCAGGAATCGACAAGACTTGGACTCACCGTTAGTAAGGAGTATAAGGGCTGTACAAAAGAAACAAAAACGTACAAAATACAAATTAAGGAATGCAAAACAATTTTTATATATCTCACAAGGATTCGACAACTTACACACTAGTATGATAATTACTANAAAGCTAGTCAAGGATGGATCAGCAGATTTATGAAGAGGAAAAATCTTTCTCTACATAGAACTACATTATGCCAAAGATTGTCTTGATATTTTACGGACCAGATGGTCTATTTTCATAGATTTATTATATGGAAGCAGAAAGAACAATCATATTTTGTAGTGGGTACAAATCGAGACGATTCAGACTCACCGTTAGTAAGGAGTATAAGGGCCATACAAAAAAAACAAAAAGTACAAAATAAAAATTAAGGAATGCAAAACAATGTTTATATATCTCACAAGGATTCGACAATTTACACATTATTATGATAATTACTAAGATTACAACGATACTTAACCTAATAACAATAACTAAAATATATATACACAAGGCAAGTACATGCTGAGATCACAGACATGTTCATTGAATCTAGTACAACAAACACAAAGAAAAAAAAACAAACTATTTGCAAGTTGAATTCCTTCCTCAGAATTCCTTCCTTAACAAACAGTTTTTTTCCACTTTGGTCACAACCTTCCTGTCAATGCAAACGAATTTCCCTTTAGCTCCGAAGAACAAAGAGACAGTCTCTCGCCACGCTCTTCTCCCTTCCCCACTAACAGTTCCACTCAAGATCTCCTCACCTGATCTCTCAAAGCATTCCTTTCGTATCTGCTCAACAACTCTTCTCACGAAAACTAAAAAAAAGTGCATGCACATGTGGTCTTCTCCTTTTTATATCCCCTGCCATCTGGGGCTTACACCTTAGTCACGTGATGCCATTACAATCAATCACGAGCCAGCGAGTGGTTGCCGAAGAAGGCACTTGACAAACAGAATGTTTTACAAGTAAACAGGTATCGCGACAACAAAAACTGATACGAAAACGAAATCAATATACAAAATATATAATTACAAGAACCAAAAACAATTTTACCATTATGTATGTAGTGCTCTGTCACTACATACATAATGGTAAAATTAATATTAAATAGAATTATTTAGTACAATTCTTTTTTAAAAGAAAGTCATTTCTGTTGTTTTGTTTTACATAGTTTTCTCTTTTTAACTCTAAAAATCCCTGGCTTATTTCATTGCCATGAGAGTTAAAAAATTTATTTTAGATTGCATTTTTAACCATGTCAACCATTTCTAATGTATGATATACTTCACTATGCATATGCACAGTGAAGCATTTGATGCATTAGAAGGCCATTACTCACTAATTGTGCCTTTTTGTTTATACTACAATAAATGAAACCTAATAGTAGTGTTGATTACTAAACAGCTCAATAAATCATCAACAATAGTTATTAAGTAAAAACTTTGTAATTTCTGGAATTATTACTCTTAAAATTAATTTTTTTGAATAATCAATACTGTATTTCAATTTATTGACTTTAGATATTTACGTTTTTTTTAAATTCATAAATATTTTGAACTTTTTAAATAAATAAAGATTTAGTATTAAAAAAATTTNGACGTTCGGCGCCGCTTTCCCGTAAGCCTAGAAGTTTGACAATGGTATTTGGATAGTTAGTGGAATCATGCTCGACATTCCAAACACCATTGTCAAACTTCTAGGCTTACGGGAAAGCGGCGCTGAACGTCCGACGTACACGTTTTCTCGTTTAAAACCTCGGCCTCAACCTCTCTATTATTGCCTGGAGAAGCCCAGACTACTGGGGTAACGTTTGCACTTTTTGTCCGAATTTTTAAACAAAATTCCCACGTTCGATTTTAATTATTTTGGTGTCAAAATGCTCGATATAACCTTATCCTTTGCATAAATTACGTATTTTGGAAAATATAATTAACTCTGAGAAAAGATATATTCAAAAGATGAAAGTGTCGACTTTCATGCAATTATTTATTATAAAAATACTTTTTGTTATTACAATTATATTACTATAAAGAAACCATACGATAATGAATTTATGTGGAAAAAAAAAAATTGTAAAAGCTTCATTAAGAAGTTGTTCTCTTCATATCATGATAGCAATTTCTGTAAACTTATCATCTTATAATACTACATTTATTACAATTGAAACTTGTAATGTGGTGCTTTTGAATCCCTAAATAATGTTATCTGTGGTGAGTCAGTGGTTTTGTGTGTGAAAAGCAATTGTATCCAAGAAGCATCTACAGAAAGCAATGTATTATGTTTTTCTAGAACTGGACATCAGGATTTAACACATTATTCATTGTAATTCAGTTGATTATTGCATAAAGAGGAGGAGTAGGGGACTCTGACTTGAGCTTTGAAATTGTCAACATTGTAAAGTGTGTTTCTGTCTTTTTTGGAAAGTGCAGTCCAACATTATTCATGTACTTTTGCTGTAAGGATCCTAAATTATATATATCGTTAGTACTCTGTAAATGTAAATGAATGCACATGAAAATGTAAATGAAAACGCACAGAAATGTAAATGAATGGGAGGTGCAGTACATTTCATTCATTCATTTCATTTATTGTAACACACAGATTACAGTGTATACTTGGTACTGCAGTGGCACAACCATGTAAAGAAACAAGTAACAAAACATATGTGGTACAAAGTAAAATTAAAATTAAAAATAATTATACAAAAAGAATATGTACAAAGATATAAATATAGGTTGAATATAGCAAGAATGAGTACAAATAATGGAAACATAAAATAATAATGAGTACATAAAGTGGGTACATGAAATGAATAGATACTGTAACAATTTATATTTATATTTGTAAGTACAAATGATTAAAATGTAGAATACAAATTATGAAAATGTAAAAAATAATGGACACATAAATGAGTACATGGAATAGATGCATACAAAATTAAATACATAAAGTGAATACAGATAGTTACACAAAAATTATACAGAGCAGATGAATAAGTCAAATAGACAATGTACAAAGTAAGTGCAAATAATGAATGCAAGAACTCAGTGGACAAACAAATACAAGTAATAAAAATATTTACAGGAAAATACATAAATACATATATGTAAAGTAAAATACAGGGAAACAAGGACGAGGCTAGTTGATAGTGGAAACAGTGGTAAGCCTGAAATATTTGGCAATGAGATCAACAAAGGTATGGTACATATTTTCATAGCTGAGGAGGTAGTTGAAAGAAGGTGGCCAATTGTGACCATGAGAATTAGTAACAATCTTTACGTGATGGCACTCCAATTCCAACATTGAATAATTGAAGATGTAATGTTGATTATTGTCATTAACATTGCATAGAAGGCAATGAGAGTTAGATGCTCCTGTAAACCATACCAGGTATGAGTAGAATTTACCGTGGTTCGTGAGGAATTGGATCACATCGTGATTAGGCCTGTACCAGCTGAAAGTGTAAAACTCATTAATATTAGGAATGAAACTGAGTGATGGAATGATCATTATCGTTGTCCCAGTCTTCTTGCAAGGATTGAAGGTCTTGCCAGAGGATGTTCTTTAAGGCTCTAGAGTTATACATGTTAGGCAATCGGTAGATTATAGTTATGAGATGTGTCCTTTGCAAGTGTATCGGCCCTCTCGTTGCCCTCAGTGCCCTGGTGAGCACAAGTCCAATAGATGAAATAGTCATTAGAGGAATTCAGGATGTTGTCATGTATTTTATTGGTGATGGGATGGAGACCATGGTTCTTCAGAAGGGCAATGGAGAATGCACTGTCAGTGGTGATGGCAATACTCTTATTAGAGTGCTTAGTGGCAGACCAGCTTGTGGCCATGTAGATAGCATATAACTCTGCTTGGAAGACAGTACAATGCTCACCGAGTCTGTACTGTCCCATTTCAGTTTCAATGTTGTTTTGAAATGCGACATAACTACAACCCACATGCTTTTCCATCTACAACCCATCAGTGTAAATTACAATGTCGACATGTTTGGGCCTACTGAAGATGAGAGTAAGATGTAAACAGGGATGCCTTGGGAGATTAAAGTGTAGGTTCCACTCAAGTTCATTATTATTAAGTGTAATGTTAGTTAAAGCGATATTATTCCCCCATTTAATGTGCCAGACTTTGGAGTAAAATCAATAAGTTTATTTATGGGTGGCTTTTTTGACAGAATCTATAAACTAGCATTAACAGTGGTGTGCTAAGCTCTGATGATTTGGATAACTGCACGATGTTGGGCAGCAATCAATTTTCTTTACAGGAGTACGTTATGAATAGCCCATCTCCAGCTGCTGCAGGCATACATGATGATAGGAATAAAGATTTGATTATAAATGGTGTCCAAGGCACCAGTAGAAAGCCCCCAACATTTTCTGGCCACACCAGCAAAAGCATAGAAAATAAGACCAATGTGATCAAATAGATAGTTCATATGAGCATACCAAGACAGCCTGTGGTCCAAGACTATGCCAAGATACCTTATAGTTTTCTCTACCTTCAAACTTTTGCTTCCCATTTTAATAGTTGGGACTTGACGGTATAGGTGTGGTTGACTTGGCTTGTTAAAGACAATACATTTTGTCTGATCAATATTGAATTTTAGTTTGTGAAGCTTTCCCCAGTCATAAATCTTGTTTAGAACTTCATCGCCCCTTTGCTCAAGTATAGCCCAGGAATGTCCTCCAATTGGCACAAGGACATCATCTGTGTAGGCGACAAAATCGTCCTATCTGAAGTCTTGCATATGACAATGAGAAAGGTATTGAAGGCAATATTCCACAAAATAGGGCCACACACAGACCCCTGTGGACAATCCTGGATGATGTTATGTTTGATGGAGTGTTTGCCAAACTGTAAAGTGCATCATGCAGGTAGTCATACAGAAGCCAATAGATATTGGCAGGCAATTGGTGGCCCTAAGACAATGAAGTACCAGAGGCCACCAGGCACTGTCATAAGCCTTTGTGATGTCCAGACTGACGGCCAGGATATATTTATGGTTGTCTAGAAGTTCTTGAATATTGTTGGCTGCCATTTCAATGGTGTCAGCAGAGGACCGCTGTGGCGTGAAGTCAAACTGGGAGTTGTTGATTAGAAGTTTAGTCTCTAGCAAGGAATGACAATGCCAAGCAAGTTGCAAACATACTGGATGCCTGATCCTCCTGGCGATGACAAGTAGAAACAAATTAGAGCATAGGATCTTATTGGTAAATCTAGCAATTAGTCAGTTGGCTACACAAGTGGTAGAGATAGTTGAAACATCGCCATTTGTGCCTTATAGGCTACTTTTGTACAGTTCATTTCTTTTTGGTACTATCAAGCGTCAGTAATTGAGGATAAATAAACTTCATTTTTTTTATCTCGATCAGTCCTGTCAATTTGGAGTTCTCAGCATTTAACCATTCCCCTGTTCTTCTGCAACAAATGTAGTAATTTTGCATTGGTTCCTGTACCAAGTTCAGGAGCAAGCTACCAACTGACCCTTTACTTTGTTTGTGTAGAGTCTGTACTATTAGGATATTTCTGAGTCAGGGAAGAAAGGACATTACATTGCTACAAGCTGATTTAAATCAAAGATTAATAAATGTCTGTTGAATTGGATAGCTAGTGATGAACAATTACTATTTCATCATTGCCATTGATATCAGACTTTTCTTTAGTACCCAATTGGTTCTTTCACTTATTTTTCAGCATCACTGATGGACTGGCCCAATGGGAAATTGTGTTTAATTTTTAATTAATCAACAGACAACAATAGTACATCATGTAGCTATTGGTGGCAAATCATGCATGGAGAGGATACACTGTCTACTGTAGATTAGTTTTGCAGCACAGTATGTCTGTAGATGTGTTCAAATGCCTGCCATGGAAAATCAATAGATACAGGATAAAGAATACATATTAAAAAATATCAGAATATAGATTTGCATAACAAACCAACACCAATATGCAGATATAATGGTATGGGATCAATACTGGTTATATCTATAATTGTAATGATAAGTTTAAAATTTATATTTTAAATTTTAATTAAAATAAAAAAATTAAAATGAAAAATTTACTTTTTGAAGTAGCTCATAATCTTGTTCTTCAAGCATAACATCTTTTATACTCATTAATTCATCAATTGCATCATTCAAAACTTTCCTACAAGTAATTTGAGTTTTTATTGCAATTACAACTTCAGGATATTTCTGATGAATATTCACCATTTCTTTGATTATCTAAATATTAAATAATATAAAAACAAATTATTGTCATCATCAATTCTTATAATATAAAAAATGAATGTAAAATTAATAATTCTTTTTATTTTTTTACAGTATTTTCCGATTAGAAAAATCAATTTTATATCAATATATTAATTATTTAATTTTTCTTAATTATTTTGTTTTTTAGATGATTTATAAAAGTTATTGATTATAAATTGTCATATATTATTTTCTTATAATCTTAAAGAATCATAAATATATTATTTTAAACAAGTGCCAACACTATTTTGACTGATCTTTTTAAGATCTGAATTATCATAAGAACTTTGTGGTGACATCACTGGCCATAAAGCCAAAAGTCGCCACCAAAAGAACTCCAAAAACTCAATGGACCTGGCAACACTGATTTGAAACCTCCTTCTTGGTTCGGACCTTGTGATGTCTACATGCTTTTGACATTGTGTCCATTTGATACTGCACCACACCTTATGTAACCCAAAGGAATAAAAGATTAAATTATTAACTCTTTTTTTGTAGCTTAATATTGTACCCTAAGATCATCATCTCCTCTGCTGTTATTCATTAAGCACAACTAAGTATATACAACAGGTATAATGGTCAATATGGCCATCTTCAAAGAAACACAGTCCTTACCATTGCTGAAAATTTCCAACAATAAGCAGTGTTTTTATAGAAAAATAAAATTATGTCTAGCATCTTGTATATTTCTACTAACAAAAAGATCTTTCTATTGTAGTAGATCAAAAGTGCCCCAAGAAAATGCCTCCCAGAGTGGATCTGTGGTGAGCACGCAGACTAACATTACAATACAAAGTTGTACACAATAAAATATTTTATTAACTGTTCACGTGGTTCTATATACACTAGATTCTTTAGAATCCCAACTACGCAACTCTAATATATATAAGATTTGCTGTGATAGATCTTTGTACGAACAAAGAAGGGTGACACGTTTTCATGACAATGGTTCTTTCCTGTTGAGATATTTTCCTGAAATATTATAACTAACTTAAACTATCTTAAACTAACTTATATTCTAAATGAGAAATAGAGAAGGAAAGGATGAGATAAGAGGTAAGAATAATAAGAAAAGAAAAGAAAAGAATGCTGGTGGAGTACCCGAGTTTTTCCTTTGTTTGGTCTTCACTCTTCTTAAAATGGGGACTTGCGCTGAATTCACTTCTCACCGTCTTTTTCTCTATCACAGATCTGATGATTCCTAAGTATTCATCAAACTTTCGATTTTAATGTCTGTCTATTTCATTTGTTTCCATGCAGACGACTTAAGACCTCTACATCTCATTCAGCGATGATGAACTGGATCTTTTCCTTTTTCTGTCTGCTTCTTCTGAACGCTAGCTAAAGGATGGTTATCTCTCTCCCCAACTCGCCTCAGGGTTTTTACACACTATTGTTTTTTACTGTAGTTCTCCGAAAACGTGTTACCACCAGCAGGAAGGAAAGTTAGAGAAGAAAGTTAGAAAGTTTGAGAAAAAAATATAGAACAAAAGACTAAGGAAACTTAATATTAGGCTTAACACTAAAGACATATATACAAAATTATGGTGTATCGCCACAGATCACCCTCTCCACTCTCTCCTACTTACACTATTGAATAAAAGATGTGTGGATTAAACAAAGAGAAAAATATTAAAAAGTTGGCTGACCTACATAGCTCACATAAAACCAGATTTGCTGTATTTCACTGAATTCTCTTCCCTCCATATTTTGTGGTTCAACACTTTTTTTTTGCAGTGAACTCTTTCCAGCCAGGATGCACCAAAAAATTTACAAACAAACTATATCTTCCATGACACAAATACACTCCTTCCTTTTTCTCCTCTATATTGGTAATAATAAAGCCATATATTTTTTCCTTCCCATGGAAAGTGTTTATTCAATTTAGAATTCTGGTAGACACATATGTAAATAAAAAATGACTTCAACAGATCACATGTGCATGCTCTTGAAAATATTTAATCAAAATATAGTATATCTACCAGAGTAAGTGCAATACAAGCGAGTTATTCTTTAGTAAATTAGTAGAGCAAATGGAGAGATTATTAACATTGTGGGTAAAAGACCTGAACGAGAAAAACATTGTATTGACTCAAACTATTATTTGTGATGAGACTAAGTCTATGTTTGATGAACTGGAAAAAAAAGATGGTGGTGATGAAATATTTTTAGGTAGTAAGGGCAGGCTAAAAGAGATACACCAAGTATCATAGTATGAATACTATGATAGCAATGAATTAGCAAGTGCAGATATTGAAGTGGCTAAAGCATTTCATGTAGAATTCTAAGCCATTGTAGAGAGTAATGAATATTCCAAAGATCTTATTTCCAATATAGAACAGAATGTCTTCCAGGAGTTTTATTGCCTCTAACAAAAAGTCTGCAGTAGGATTTAATGCTTCCAAGATAGACTAACTATTGCTACTTAGTGTTAATGTTTCAGGTACTCTGAAATTGAAACCAATGTTAGTTTATTACTCAGAAACATCATCTGCCTTAAAAGGGTTAAATAATTTACAATTGCCTGTTTATTGAAAGTTGAACAAAAGGGTGAGGATCACACAATTATTCTTGGAATTGGTATACAAAACATTTTTATGTACAACTTCTGCATTCAGAATGATTTACCACCTAAAGCCATTATCTGTTAGACAATGTTTCTGGCTATCCTCTAAATCTTGAAGAAGTTCAAACAGAGTTTAAAGTTAACATTTTATATGCCTTCAAACACATCTGTAGTGCAGCAGATAAACTGGGATGTAATAGCAAGACATATTTCAAGATATAATATCTATGGATGGTCAGTGGTGTAGCGTGGGTGTCAGCCGCCCAGGGCAAAGGAAAATTTCGCCACCCCCCTTATTTACGTATCTCAATTTAAAAAACTAAAATTCAGTTTCGTCACAGAAGAAGTAATGAAAAATTCCGTGCTAGTGTTGCCACCTTTTTAAAATCGCTGACTCAGACGGCAGGTGAGGTTTGTTCGAACAGAAGTTCCTGACGCACGTGTATATCATTTTGCAATGCAAAGAATAATGTGCAGTGCATGCCGGTTCAGTTAGCGATTAGGGAGAATTGGGTAGGAGTAATGCAAGTAACCTAGATGACTTAGCTGTATTGGACATTGGAGGCATATATGAATACGAATGATTTGTACAAGCAAAATAAAAAAAAAAAAAACAGATTGTGCATGAAATCCCGGACTGTCCGGATGATGACACTTTTCGTGCTCATTTCAAACAATCCAAATTGTAGGTGCGACGAAAATATGTGATGAAATGGTTCAAGATTTTACAAGATATTATTATTATTTATTATGAAATTTTGCTGCCCCCTAAAATGTAATTTTGCCGCTCCCTAAAAAGTGCCACCCGGGGCAGGCCACCCCTGCTGCCCCCACTATGCTATGCCACTGTGGATGGTGTTAGGATGGGGCAAGAGTGGGTAGTAAACCACTCAAAAATTTCCTCACCCACCCATCTACCCATCCTAAAATATTTTACAGAAGTTTATCTGTATTGACCATTCCTTAAATGTGAATTGATTGTTTACCATATAATTATATGTTCTTATATAAACTTTTTTCTACTTATATGTCATGAAAATCAATTGCTAAATTTTAAAAATTAGTTTGTTTGAGGATAAAATGTGTAGATAACATCTGTCCCACTAAAACAATGTTCTGCTCCACCTCCACTCTCCCAAAATGAAAATTCTAGCACTGTTAATAGTACTACCTACAAGAATCCTTTAAGGAAATGCCCAATGTTTTAGACACAAATCCTGATATGACTGCTAAAGATTATTGAAAGTCATTTAATATTTTGAAGACCATTCATTTTGTTCATATCATCTGGAAAAAAGTTACACCAAATTGTTTAAATGAAGTTTAAAGAAATTTCTATAAGGTTGCAAATCTTGACCTTATATCTAATTTTAAATAGATAGTTTCAAAAAATTTCCAGAACAAATTCATATTTAGAACAAAAAATATATTTCTTACTAGACTATACATATACATGAGTCCATATCTTCTATCCCTTCGCATACTTATTGTAGAGGCATTAACAAGTCTATGGCGGAACCGTCCTTTTATTTGAGGATACTGTCCGCCAACAAATGTAAAAAAGTTAAAAAGTCCTCTAGTGGTAGCACACATAATTCATAAAAATTAATAATTACATTAAGAAAAGTTGCCGGGACAAATTCATATTTAGAAGAAAAAATATATTTCTTACTAGACTATACATATACATGAGTCCATATCTTCTACAATATTAATTTTTATGTATTGTGTGCTACCACTAGAAGACTTTTTAACTTTTTTACATTTGTTGGCAGACAGTAGCCTCAAATAAAAGGACAGTTCTGCTGTAGACTTGTTAATGCCTCTACAATAAGCATGTGAAGGGATAGAATATATGGAGACTCATGTATATGTATAGTCTAGTAAGAAATATATTTTTTCTTCTAAAGATAGTTTCAAAATTTGACAATGAAAAATTTAATGTTTAAAAAATGTACAGTAGTTAGTTTATAAGTAGCATTAGTGTGGCATTAGTATAAAAATTGCATTGTCAATTTTGTCTATAAAGTAAGTAAGTTATAATTTATGTATTATTATTATTATTTTGTAATATGAAAGTTTTTTACTTCACATTTTTATTGAATAATATATATATGCTCATTAGTGAAAGCTTGAAAAGCATTGCTATTTATTTATATTAAAATGGATTTATTGTGTGCTGATTTTGTTTATGCAGTATCCTCCATGAATACATCACTGGCATAAAATAAGAAAAGAATACATCAGTACATCAAAGCATAATAACTGATAGTTGACATTAATGAGATTCTAATTAAGAACTAGAATTTTCAATCTTTTCCAAATTTTTCTCAATATAGGTCAGATTTACAATGATATTTTTCCAAGAATCACATCAAATAGATATAGTTTTGATTTATGTATTTTAATTAGTCCTCAAGTTTCAGTTAATTTTTTTTATCTTAATAGTGTTTCAGTTACTGTTGTTAATGACAATTATCTTTAAAAGCAGATAGGAGAAAATCTAATGTTTATGTAAATGTTTATTATTTATAATATTTTCTGAACTACAAAAATATGTATTAAAAATTTTTTTTTCTAATTTGAAATGCTGAATTATGTTTTTATTGTTAAACACTTGCTATCAAATACTGTTTGGAATTAAAATATAGTAAGTGTTAATGTTCAAGCAAGTGTTCAAAAAGAATTTCAAGTTTAATGCAAATTTTATGTATATAATATATAAGGTAATCATAATTAAATTATTTCTACTCAATATTTTCTGGTAGGATATGTAATCGTCCAAATACAACCAAATTTTTTTGGAAACATTTTAAGACATGGAAAGGATTTCTGTAAGGGAAAAATTTTATTTCAAACTCACTACTACAGGAGTTGTGTTATTGTAAATGGCATAAAAGCATACTTCATATGCTTAATGCACACTGCTATAGGTATTTTTTGAGTTTAAAACTGTCTATGTCATGTAAAATTCCATTTATGTTATAATATCAGTTGTAGTGGTCATAACCTTGCTAGAATGTTTTTCTTATAAACTGTTCTATGCTGCAAATGTATTTCATGAGTTCTGACAACTAAAAATATTGTGTCAAGGTCCTGTTTTGCCACTTGTAATATAAATTCCATAATGGTAAGTTTTTGAAAAAATTTTTAGCCTACAGAAATCTCTTTTGCATATTCCGAAACATCATCGTACAAAATTTGGTTGCATTTGGACTGCTACATATTCTTCCAGAGTGTTAAATAGTGACACTTTAATTATGATCATCCTGTACATAAATTTACCTTCTCATCTAATTTTAAAAGAAATTATAATTTCCTACCTCATACTTATCACTACTGATGATTTCTTTCATAATTTTTGAAGTTGGTTTATAATTCACTAAATAGTTACAATTTTCTTCTATGTGCTTTTGACCAGAAATAAAGCCTTGACCCAAATCATAACTCTTGTACATGTGAATTTTAATTTTCCAGTTTACATACTTTTTGAATAAAAGCTAAAAAAAATGTAAATTAATAAAGATGTAAATAACAAGAAATTATTTTTTAATGTACTTTTAAACGATATTTAAAAATAAATTTCTAAAAAATTTTTGTTATAAAATTGTATATTCAAGAATAACATAACAATATTTAAGGGTTTAATACTATAATTTTGCAATCTTTAAAATTGAGAAAAAATATGAAATTGAACTTAAAATTGAAAGTTTGATTTATATAATATTTATATTTAAAGAGCAATTATTTATTGTGACATTGTCACAATGTTCTAAATTCTTTAAGTGGTGTCTTACTCCTGTTCATCATACTTTTCCTGTTACCAATACAGTTGTGTTGGTTACCTAACTTTGTTCAGGGGGAAATTTTTGAATTGAAATAACATGACTTCTGGTCCAAACCAGAAGTTTGTACATAATTAATCTGGACCACCTGCTCCTAAGCTTTCCATATCTGGTCTCAACATTCAACTATAAACTCTATTCTTGAGATTAAAGAAGGACAGATAGACAAACAGAAACAGACAATAGTGGGAATTTATAGGTCCACAATTTTTTCAAATTTCAGGCCAATTATGGAATTTTGTAATTAAATTTTTAAAATTGGATTATTATACTTTTGTTATGATCATGTTTATATAAGTAATATTTTCATGTTTTGAATTTAAAAAATCAAAACTGCATTTAAAGTACTCCTTTATACCTGTGGCTTTATGCCAATTGTTTCATTTATTAATACACCAATAAATTCATACATGCATATACAATTTATTTGATTGTTTCTTTTTTACTTGTTTCTATTTCTAGTATCCATTGTCTTAAGCATTTGACTATATGAAGACATTTCCAGTCAATTGTTCTTGCTACCTACCCACTGTTCATGATTCAGTCCAAAAGGAATTAGAAGGTAAAAAGAAAATAAAAAAAAGAGATAATTGATGTGAAAAAAGAGTGTTTTTGTGTGTGCACAAAAGGGAAAAGATCCTGTTTATTAAGTTAGGAAGAATTTGGAAGTGTGTAGGTGCAACTTTGATCAAGTCTTATGCATTAATTATCAAAGGAAACAGAATCAAAAATACAGGGAGAGAAAACCCAGACAAGGAGAATTGGTGTACAATTTTGGACAGTTTGAATTTCAGTATTAGATTTGAGGCTATGCTACCAGGTCTTGTCAGATAAACAAAATGTTCTATTATTAATTTCTAGATTGGAAATAATACAATTAAATAACTGAAATTTGTAATTTGAGTACTTCGGTATTTTAAGTGTTCCAATTCTGATATTCAAACAGGCAAAAATTTAAGACTGCAATTAATTCAGATACTTTTATTTACCATTAAAGTATCCTGTCAGTGTGAGGCTCCAGAAGTGCTCCCGAATCCTACTAAATATATTAAATTCATTAATATTTAATATTTTTGTTTTCTATACAAAGGAAAATAATAATAATAAATGAGGAAAAAACTTAAACAATGTAAGTCCCTAGATCAACTATCTACAGTTAAAATCAAATTAAATGTCATCTTGCAATCTAAGTTGAGATCTTGTTACACTTAGTAATGAGTGACTGATCACTTAGAAAGTGAGAACAAGGAAAAGTAACTAATTGGAATGGTTGATCAGGAACAGAACATAACAAAAACCCAAAATTCCAAGGATGAGGAGCAATTTTTATAAATGTCAGACTTTTCTTTATTGTGTCTCCAGCCTCACCTCTGACTCCCTCACTGGATTGACATCAATCAGTTCCTCTCCAGATCATTGCCCCAGGGGTGATGAGATGATGAAAGTACCCTTCTCTCAGGACTCTCTTTTAAAAGAGAAGACCCAGGGGACTTTCTCATTACTTATGAGAATATGCAGATCACTGAATTTCTGTAAGCTCATTTTGTGACAATAAATTAGGATGAATATTTTGTAACCATTGAGTCTGTCTCTGTATCTGTCACACCCATATACAAATCTTCATCTCTCTTCCATCCTGACTTGGGCTTACAATTTGGCAACCTCAAATCAGATACAAAACTTTTGTATTTTGGGGTCACTATTGTTATAATCCCCTCATCAGAACATTCTGTTAAATAAACAGAAGACAATTTTAATAATTACAAAAATCTTTTTATAAAAAAAGGTTGTTTAAATTGTTAAATATTTGTAATAATTTATAAAATTTGTAGTTATTAAATAAAAATAAATAAATTTATTTAAAAATCTTCTAATCCGAATACCGGTATTCTTATAAAAATCGTACTTACTCAACCTTTATTGTCCGGTACTTGTAAATTATTTGTAAAACAAACGTTTTCGGCCTCAGTCGAGGTCTGCTTCAGGTTAAATTATTGGATTTCATTCTTCGAATGCACGTTTAGTTTTAAATATAATCGAATTTCTTGCGCGTGTTACGTATCGTCATCGTTTTTGTTGTTCTTCGCATACGTAACGCCAAGCATAAGAAAGCGTGTTTCCGTCTTTGTTGTTTATACATCTCCCTGTCCTGCCTGCTTTGTAGATTTCTAGGGCTTCAAGTGCTCTGATGTGATCCGTATGAAAAGCTCTATTTATTAATCTGGCTTTTGATAGCTCCGCGTGAATATCCGGGTCGGTTGCGTAGGTGGATAGTGCAGTGGTGTAACGAGCATGTTCTATGTCATATTTGTGCTCTTTAACTCTCTGTTGGATTGAACGTTTCGTGGAGCCGATGTACACCCTTTCTTGTTTAAACCTATCATCTCTCACCGGAATACTATATACCCCCGGAGCTCTCATATCGTTCTGTTTGTCTTTTGCATTACGTAGTAATTGGTATACATTGGGGGTTCTTCGATACGCTATCCTGGTGTTCGTTTTAGTTGCAATTTCTTTATATAACGCTTGAAACCGTTTGCTGTATTCTACTATGTTGCGTCTTCTGTTTGGCTCTTGATTATCATTTTTAGTAACAGGTGCCTCCTGCGTTTCACGTGCTCGTAAATAGGCATTTGCCATTCTTTGTACTAGTTCTTTTCTGTATCCATGTGCAACTGCAACGCGTTCTATATTTTGTAGCTCAATTATCGTGTCACTCCACTTAGAAGGGTGCGTAAATGCTCTTCTGATCAACGCCCGGAATGCTGCGATTTTATAAGTGTACGGGTCCGCTGAGTTTGCCGGTATAAACCATGGGATGTAGCTGGGTTTATAATATATACCCGTATCAATGCTTTCACCGTTGAGCATGATGTTGATGTCCAAAAAGTGTGCGTTGGTGGAAGTCATTTGATCTAGTTTCAGTATAAGTCTAGCGACTTATGTGAGTTGGTATTACGTAAGTTGGAAGAAACAGTCATACCAAAGTATAGTTCTAATATAATTATTTATAAGAGATATGTGGACGATGTATTTATCTTGTGGAAAACGAAACCAAACATAAATGAGTTTTTGAGCCACATAAACAACAATCCATACGGGCTGACCCTGAAACTAGATCAAATGACTTCCACCAACGCACACTTTTTGGACATCAACATCATGCTCAACGGTGAAAGCATTGATACGGGTATATATTATAAACCCAGCTACATCCCATGGTTTATACCGGCAAACTCAGCGGACCCGTACACTTATAAAATCGCAGCATTCCGGGCGTTGATCAGAAGAGCATTTACGCACCCTTCTAAGTGGAGTGACACGATAATTGAGCTACAAAATATAGAACGCGTTGCAGTTGCACATGGATACAGAAAAGAACTAGTACAAAGAATGGCAAATGCCTATTTACGAGCACGTGAAACGCAGGAGGCACCTGTTACTAAAAATGATAATCAAGAGCCAAACAGAAGACGCAACATAGTAGAATACAGCAAACGGTTTCAAGCGTTATATAAAGAAATTGCAACTAAAACGAACACCAGGATAGCGTATCGAAGAACCCCCAATGTATACCAATTACTACGTAATGCAAAAGACAAACAGAACGATATGAGAGCTCCGGGGGTATATAGTATTCCGGTGAGAGATGATAGGTTTAAACAAGAAAGGGTGTACATCGGCTCCACGAAACGTTCAATCCAACAGAGAGTTAAAGAGCACAAATATGACATAGAACATGCTCGTTACACCACTGCACTATCCACCTACGCAACCGACCCGGATATTCACGCGGAACTATCAAAAGCCAGATTAATAAATAGAGCTTTTCATACGGATCACATCAGAGCACTTGAAGCCCTAGAAATCTACAAAGCAGGCAGGACAGGGAGATGTATAAACAACAAAGACGGAAACACGCTTTCTTATGCTTGGCGTTACGTATGCGAAGAACAACAAAAACGATGACGATACGTAACACGCGCAAGAAATTCGATTATATTTAAAACTAAACGTGCATTCGAAGAATGAAATCCAATAATTTAACCTGAAGCAGACCTCGACTGAGGCCGAAAACGTTTGTTTTACAAATAATTTACAAGTACCGGACAATAAAGGTTGAGTAAGTACGATTTTTATAAGAATACCGGTATTCGGATTAGAAGATTTTTAATTTACAAAGCTATGCCGGCTAACGCATACAAAAAACTGGTGCTAACCCTAACTAGGGCTAGAGCAAAATTGGATTTCTTATTAGAATGTCAGAGAAAAAGGGTCTTCCCAATGTCCATATACCGCATATATCTCCCAAAAGGATGTGAATCCCTTTTACCGAAATTAAGACATCTCTGTTTAAGGAAAGCAATTAGAACAACAAGAAGGTGCGTGTATTCCAAGCTCGATAAACTAATTAAGGAGGAAAATATTCTATTCGGGCAAAATGTATCAGCATTACAGGAAGCAAACAAAAGGGCCGTTATATATCAAGAAATTTTAGAAAGGAACCTGGCCGTAAAATACAAGAAGAAAATGAATTGGATTTTAAAAAAGCAGAGACCGCTCGGGAAGGTAGCACCTATAATCCCATTAGTATGTTGGGATAACATATCTCCACCTGATTATCTTATTGACGCCTTAGCGAATGGCCCAATGTACACTCCAGGAACCCCTAAGCCAATATTGGACAGTGTGATGCCACATATTGAAAAGATGATCGTGGGCATGAAGGACACTCACAAAGAATACTACAGATGGAAAGCCGCATCCGAAATCTGTTCCGGCCGCAATAAAACACAAGATGAAAGATTTTGGCGATGTTTACAAAAAACCAAAAAATGGATAGCCAAGGAAGGCATCATAATTTTAAAAGCGGACAAAAGCAGGGCATTAGTACTCTTAAAAGAAACCACCTATAGAAGTCTGATGCAGCAATACATCACAGATACGGAATGCGAGCCGATTGACGTCGGATACGTTGACAGACTACAGGCGCGAGTCAAACGCTTTACAAAAACACCGCTTGCCAGGGAGCTAAAATTGAAAGGGGCGGTGGTGACATCACCGGACACGCCTAGATTATTCGCCTTTGCGAAAACACAGAAACAAACACCTTCGCTTAGACCCATTTTGGACAAGGCCAGATCTCCAACACAACTTCTTGAAAAAGCGGTTCATATCATTGCATCAGACAATATGAGGGATTACGATCTAAACATCAAGAGCCCCAAAGAGCTTATAAGAATATTAAGGCAAACACGTGTAACGGAGTTGGCCCACATCACTGTATGTGATTTTGTATCATTATACCCTTCGATCAAATTGCAACCATGTTTTTGCGCTCTAAGAGATCTCCTATTGAGCAAATTTGGAACATCAACACATCGCAAGCAGATCTTAGAATTAGCGCATCTTATGTGTTACAACTCTATATTCCAATTTAATAACAAGACCTATTTACAAAAACGAGGAGTACCCATGGGCAGCCCGCTGTCTAGCGACTTATGTGAGTTGGTATTACGTAAGTTGGAAGAAACAGTCATACCAAAGTATAGTTCTAATATAATTATTTATAAGAGATATGTGGACGATGTATTTATCTTGTGGAAAACGAAACCAAACATAAATGAGTTTTTGAGCCACATAAACAACAATCCATACGGGCTGACCCTGAAACTAGATCAAATGACTTCCACCAACGCACACTTTTTGGACATCAACATCATGCTCAACGGTGAAAGCATTGATACGGGTATATATTATAAACCCAGCTACATCCCATGGTTTATACCGGCAAACTCAGCGGACCCGTACACTTATAAAATCGCAGCATTCCGGGCGTTGATCAGAAGAGCATTTACGCACCCTTCTAAGTGGAGTGACACGATAATTGAGCTACAAAATATAGAACGCGTTGCAGTTGCACATGGATACAGAAAAGAACTAGTACAAAGAATGGCAAATGCCTATTTACGAGCACGTGAAACGCAGGAGGCACCTGTTACTAAAAATGATAATCAAGAGCCAAACAGAAGACGCAACATAGTAGAATACAGCAAACGGTTTCAAGCGTTATATAAAGAAATTGCAACTAAAACGAACACCAGGATAGCGTATCGAAGAACCCCCAATGTATACCAATTACTACGTAATGCAAAAGACAAACAGAACGATATGAGAGCTCCGGGGGTATATAGTATTCCGGTGAGAGATGATAGGTTTAAACAAGAAAGGGTGTACATCGGCTCCACGAAACGTTCAATCCAACAGAGAGTTAAAGAGCACAAATATGACATAGAACATGCTCGTTACACCACTGCACTATCCACCTACGCAACCGACCCGGATATTCACGCGGAGCTATCAAAAGCCAGATTAATAAATAGAGCTTTTCATACGGATCACATCAGAGCACTTGAAGCCCTAGAAATCTACAAAGCAGGCAGGACAGGGAGATGTATAAACAACAAAGACGGAAACACGCTTTCTTATGCTTGGCGTTACGTATGCGAAGAACAACAAAAACGATGACGATACGTAACACGCGCAAGAAATTCGATTATATTTAAAACTAAACGTGCATTCGAAGAATGAAATCCAATAATTTAACCTGAAGCAGACCTCGACTGAGGCCGAAAACGTTTGTTTTACAAATAATTTACAAGTACCGGACAATAAAGGTTGAGTAAGTACGATTTTTAAATTTATTTATTTAAGGGACATAAAGATGGGTGTCAAAAAATGCAAGTGATAAAAATAGGTTCTGAACATCAAATTCAGAATTTAGAATATTTAAAAGTATCTTCGGTAATACTGAATAAAACACCTGATGGATATCTAATTATAGAGTATATGTAGATAATTTATTTTCAAAATTTTTTTAAGATTTCAAACTGTGTACAAAGTAGATTAGAAACAGTTGAATGATAGAGTAAACCACAATATTGAAATGGATTAAGTTTAAAAATTATGCTAAGGTAGAGATAAGGATATAAACAATATTCAAAAACTTTCTGCACAGTTGCAAAAATTGATATTGGATGGAAAGCAGTACTTCTCAGCGACATACCACCATGCTTATAAGTATGTCGGTATGTCGCTGCTTATAAGTATGTCAAGCGACATACCATCATGCTTATAAGTAGTCCAAAGAACTACTTATAAGCATGGTGGTATGTCGCTGAGAAGGTATAAAGCTAGTTTGCAAAAAATGAGTAAAAAGTCTGGAAATAATGAATGCAGAAATAAGTTTTGTTTTAGAATAAAAGAGAGTAGGAATAGATAACAATGGATTAAAATAAAGTTATCTAAATTCTTGTATTTTTTATTTCTAAATTATAAATAAATTACTATTAAATAAATAATTAATTAATTAATAAATAGTGCACTTTTCCTTAACTGAATTGGTTACTATATGAGATTGTTCAGATCAGTGATTTTTGTATAAAGACAAGCAAGCCAAGAAGGACTATGGACAAATCTGCAGTGTTTTTAAAATTAATCTATAATTTCATTTTGTTTCTGGTTGGAACATTTAGCAAAAAAGGAACATAATTAGTTTAAATTAGCAAAAACTCGCTGTATAATTTAATAATTTCAACTAATTTTTTCTCAGTTTCCATTTCAAATTCCAATATTAAACTTTAATATGTAAATATTAAAATATGTAATAATTTTGAATTAACAACTGATTTTTTTCAACAGAACCAAAATTAATTTAAATTTTGAAAATTCACAAAAAAATTTTTTTCAAAAATCAAAAATAAACTATTTTATATAATAAGACATAATATAAAGAAATGATGCATACCTTAAAAAGAAATACATATTGAAAAATATTAAAAAGTCGTACGATTAAAAGAACATCAATCACAATTTTGTTATAAGCTTCTAATATATTATTCATTGAGAGTGGTATTAATATGAATATTGCTAAGAGCACACAAAAATCTATCTTATTCCACCAACTTTTTAGCAATTTCATTAATTCTTTAGATAATACCTGAAATTATAAATTATAAGAATTTTTATTTTATATACAGTATACATATATAAACTTAGGATGCATTCGGGCTAAGAAAAAAAATACAGGATTTGTTTTTTACCTTTTAAAACCCCTTTAAAAATTAACCATTTTTTCTGTTTAAAAAAATATTAAAAATATATATATATACACAAACTTATATATTTCATAAAGGCAAAATTTTAAAAATTATGAGATTTGATACACCAAGTTTGTCTAACTTTATCACGTCATCCAACTTCACATGCATTACAGTCTTTATAATTAATAATGACATCATTATCGATTACAAATTCAAATTATAATCCATGCCAATATTTAACTTAATCAACTTTTTATGATTAACTATTGCTACGTGTATTTTTAAATTTTCTTAAGGTAAATAGGTAAATATCTTTCAATAATATTTTTACATTATTTCTATCAATTTTACAATGTTTGATCCATGGAGACTGTATGTGTTCCAAACTTCATTAATTTAAATACCAGTATGGATACTGACATAATTTGGAATGATATCTCAATGTCTTAATTCTATTAGTTGTATGTTTCTTAATCTAGTAGTTATAAGGATTAATTGTATGAATTTTATTTTCATAACATTTGAACCGTTCTTCTTTGTTTATTGTATAAATCAGGGCTTCTTAAACTTTTTTTATTCACGACCCCATTTATGATTGTGATTTTTTTCACGACCCAAAAAAATATAAAATAAAGATATATACAAATTTGCAAAAACAATAATGGTGTACTACCACAGTTCACTCTTGTGTTACAATGGAACAGAGACAACTGAATACACTGAAGAGAGACAACACTACACTAGTTCACACTACAATCAGTGTTGCTGAATCATTGTCTCACTGCACCAGAAGTGACACAAAGCGCAACTCACGAAATCTATGACACAAAGTGTGCCATTTTCAAACTCTCACAAATTATTTTCAATATTTTGCATTAAAATCTTGTGACCCCAAGATTTCGCTAAGCGACCCCAAATGGGGTCGTGACCCATAGTTTAAGAAGCCCTGGTATAAATCATTAATATCCCAATTTTGTGTTTTGTGGTGTATAAAAATTGTAATTGTTCATTGCGAATGGTCAGGTATCTTGGATAACTGCCAGAAACAGTGCCGGCCCGAGGTAAGTTTTAGGATGGAGCAAGATCCTATTATGGCGCCCCCCTTGGTTGCCCCTAATTTATACCAGTGATGCATGCAAGCAGGGCCGTGCTGTAGATTTCCTCAGTATGATGCAAGTCTTTGAAATGCCGCCCCTTAAATTTTTTTCTCTAAAATANGCCGCTCTCCAACAATGCATTTGCACCATAAACCGAAATCAAAGGGTACCGAAAGCACTTAAGCAGAGGCGTGCGATAAATCATTAATAATATACATCAATATCGGAATAACATAGATCAATATAGAAAAGCGTTGCGTAAAAATTTTTAATTATTGAATGATTCAAATAATATTTTGATTTCGCTGCTTATGCCGCCCCCTTACGGTGCCGCCTGATGCGGCCGCATCACTGCATCATATGATGCAATGATCAGGCGGCATCAGGCCGCATCATAGCACGGCACGGCCCTGACTTAGTCAAATAGCTCCTTAGAGTGGAATCAGAGATGGTCCTGCTAGGTGTGTGGTGTGTGCATGCACACGGGCTGCCAAATCCCGAGGGTGCCGATACCGGTCAATTTCAAATGCCTCTTTTGTCGCATCACTAATATACCTCAAAAGACGCGACAGGGTTCTTGTAAATTTTAAACGTTTCTCACCACAGCTGTAAAAGTCTAAATACGTTAAACTTAATAGATTGTCCATCGTTTTTTTTCTAACTAATTCGTTTTAGGACCAGGTGTTGTCCACGGAAATTCCCAAAATTTACAACTTTTCGGTCACTCTCGTCGAACTGGAAAAATGTCTGTCTTTATTACATCTAATATTTCGAAGAAATCAGTCCCACTGTACTCGGCTAGAGATTGGTTCAGTTAGGCTTTTTCTAATATGGAGATTCTGGTTGGATTCGTGCCGGCGCTTCGAAGTGGACTCGCCAACTAAAACAGCACTAAAACAACTAAAACACCTGCGGTGCCAGCAGAGTTGTCACCGCAGGTGGCATCCCTGCCTGTAACCTAGGCGGGGTTGGAACCCCGCCCACGCGCGTCTCAACAGATAAGGCCATTCATATACTGGCCACACGCTTGCAATTAAAATATCGAAAAGTGAAAAAAATATTTTTTCCTTTAATTTTCTTTACCACTGAGGCGCCCCCTAGGACTTAGCGCCTGGAGCGGCTGCTCAGTTTGCCCTATGGTAGGGCCGGCTCTGGCCAGAAATTATCCTAGAGTTGGCATCTGTTAATGTACCTGCTATAAGGAAAATTCAATGTGTAATTAAACATTTTTTATTCTATATAGCATTGTTTGTTTTTTTTTTCTTTTCTTGTGTGCTTGCCTCATTGGCCAATAGTTACACATATCTTATTTCACACTGCTTTTTCAGATTAGATGAGATTTCATTATGTAATTAGTACTAAGATTTACATTTAATTGCAAGTTAATTATGAAGAAAATATTAAATAATTTAATTTTTTGTTAATAAAAATAACATTAATTTATATGAGTACCACTAAGGGCCCTTAAATTCTTCCTAGCTCAGGAAAAATCCCCAGGTCTCTCTCTCAATGATCCTACCTTTGGGGAATACTCAATTGACTATACAAGTTGAACTAATTAGTGCAGACAACACTTATTGGATACATAACTGCAACATTGGTGACCCAAATGTGATATGAATAAACAATCTATGACATCATGCTTATCAGAGCCGTAACTAGGCAGGTGCAACAGGTGCATTCGCACAGGGCCCACTTGGAAGGGGGGGCCCAAACTGCTGTTCACAAGAAATTATAGTTTTAAATCTTAAATTTTTCCTCCTTTTTACTGGCGATTACATTTTGCCTTATTTTTAGACCCTAGATGTCTGCTCACCAGTGTTCCCAACCGTGGCGACTTTTAGAGGGACGTAGTGAGATAGCGGAGACCGCAGAAAATCAGCCAAAAGTAGCAACTTTTGAAATTTTGTTTGTTTATTTTATGAGAAATTTAAATTTATAGATTTTTTTTTCTCTACTTTATAGAGCTCTCTGGAAACGACTAATATTATTATGATATACAAAACTGTATTTCTAGATTTTTCTACAGTGTGCAGAGCTAAAAATCTGTAAAGGTAACATTTTGTAAGAAAAATAAATCTGCCCGGGGATTTTTTTAAGTGATAAATTGCTAAATAGAAGACGTGGTAACTCTCGAATAAAATCTTAGTCTCGAGGTTGTAAAAGGCGTGCAGAAATTCTGACATAACTTTTTGCTTTGTAGTGGTACGCATGTGTTGTATACCTCAACGACGGATTAAGTGGTAAGCGAACTATGCGGCCGAGTAGGGCCTCGAAGGGGCCCCCCGAGGCTACTGAAAAAGGCTGATTTTTGCTTTCTCTATGGCTCTTCTTTACAATATATGAGTGTTGCTGATTTAAAAAAAATCAGCTGCAGATCTCGCTATTAAATATAGCAAAGATTTAAAAAAGTACGAATTCACAAGTGAAATTGAAAGTTTTAAGTTTGAAGTAACGACTCTTATACAAAATATAGAAACTGCATCTCCGCTTAATATTCTACAGGCTCTTCATGATTTTGGTTTGAATCTTACCCAAATATCAATGTCGCTCTTCAAAATATTTCTAACTCTTCCCGTTTCTATTGCTTCGTGCGAGAGAAGTTTTAGCAAGTTAAAATTAATAAAAAATTATTTATGATCAACTATCGGGCAAGAACGATTGTCCAATATTTCTATTATTTCAATAGAATACATTATCATTAAAAATATTAATCATGTAATTAATGAATTTGCTGAAACGAAAGCCAGAAAAGTTCAATTAAAATAAATCTTATTAAAAATCTATTGTAATATATTTGTTTTATTATTTTCCCAAACCAAATAAATTAAGGGGCCTAAATGCAAATTCTTGCACAGGGCACAGGAATGGCTAGTTACGGCTTTGATGCTTATACTTCTGTTTTACTGAGATCCCAAACCACTGCCATTGTTGATCAAGTATTTGACAAAAAAAGTTTAGAAAAGCTTCGTTGTTCATAAAATTTTCATTGCTAAACCTTAAATTTTTAAGCAGTTATTTGATATTTATTGTCAATGCACTTTTTTCAGTACTTGGCACTTTGGTTCAATAAAATCAAAATACAATTCATCATAGTTAATATCACATTAAATAAAAATGAATTTAATTGAGAGATAGAAGTGTGACAAGCAAAGTACTCACACAAGCAAGCAATATCATTCTCATCCTCTTTTGCAGACTCTGAACATCAACTGCAGCAACTTCTTCAAGCATTCAATTTGAGAGATTAACATCCTTCAGTTTACTAAGAATACCTTATTTCAAATCATTATAACCAGTAATCTACTTAACTCATTATGGCGCCAATATATCCCCATAACCACACAACAAATTCTAGCATTTATACAAAGATCTAGTAGATCAGGAACTAGTGGAAATGATGAATAAGAACTATGAAGTAGAAGTTCCTATAGTGACTATACAGGCTATGTCTTCTCATGCAGTTTTATTTAGCCAACTAGAGACAGGTTGCAGGTTTCTCTGTACAAGTGCAATGACTAATGGAAATAACACTCAATAGAAAGATATGGTACTGGAGGTCATAGGTCATTATAGACATGGTAGTCATATCAGAGAAAATGCATCACATAGAAAAGGTAAAAACTCATATGATAGAACTAAAGTAAGTAGTTCCATACAAAATATGTGGTGTTTGGTTTTACTGTCTCAAAAATTCTCAGAAGAATCTTATGTTTTAGCAATAGGGCTGTTTCCATTGTCACAGGACTTCTGCTATATTTTCATATGTAAAGACATTCTTCAAGTGGTCAGAATGTACCCTTATAATTGATATCTTAGTGAACTATTACAAGAACTCTGTATATTTGTTTGAGATGAATATGTTGTTTTGGAATGCTGCTCAGATTGATCACAGACCAAGATTGGCATTGATCTGTGCACTTGAGCAATTTGAGTATATTTTCAATCACTCTTGGCATTTGTTGAAACAATGAAAATACACACTACCCTAGATTAACCCCCAGATGAGACACGGCTATAGTAAAATTGGCTGTGCTAAGTGTGTGCAGTATTGTGGATAATCCTTAGCAAAAAATGCAGTAAACTAGAGTGTTATTTCATGTCCTGCATGCAAAATTTTAAAATTTTATAAACAAATTAAAAGAAATTAAACAAATTAGAGTCAACACACATACAAAATAAGTTCTCCCTTTATCTGACAGTTTTTGGGTTCAGAAGGTTTTTCAACATGTAGATTTGTAAAATATTTTTGAGGACTCCTACGAAAACATTAAAACTCCGCAGACCTGCATGAAAGGTGAATGAAGAATAAAATTCAAGAAAAAGTTTCATTAGAAATAGTGTTACTATTAATATCCTTAGTTTAAAATTTAAATGAAACAAAATTGACTTGGTTGGAAATTTAAATTTCAAAGTTTGTTGTATTGAAAAGTTAGATTAAATCACTTTGTACAGTAATTGATTACACAAAATTTTTTAATGAAATATAACAGAGGCTTCACGCGCAGTTTTAAATGTTAATGCCGGAAAAGTTACGCAACTCCTCACTGCATATTTTTGCGGCAACGAGTTGCGTAACTTTTCCGGCGTAAGATTTTGAACGCGAAATCTAACAGCTTTAATAAACTACAGTAGAACGCCGTTTATCCGAAAGCTGGATATCCGAAATGTCCGTTATCCGAAAGCATTCCAGTCGGCAAATTTAAATATTCGCTAGTGCTGTGGCGCTGCAATCTTCGGCTATTTCTCGGGTAAATCAAATATTTTACGTTTTTGATACTAAATTAACATCCGAAGTATAACTTTTTATTGTTTTTATATTTTTCAATAAATTTATTTTGTTTGTACAAGATAAAAAAATAATTTTTAACGATACAATAGTCTTCGTTAGGCTTAACATCGACGAAAATTCAATGCGAAGCGACACGCAACGGAGAGTAATTTCAACATGGGATAAATTAATATATTTTTTCGTACATGATTCGTTATCCGAAAAATAAGTTATCCGAACCACCCCAGTCCCCAATTGATTCGGATAAACGACGCTCTACTGTAT
>NW_019384976.1:318353-324647 GCF_000671375.1 Centruroides sculpturatus | reverse complement strand
ATATAAATTAAATAATTAATTATATATTATATAATTAAAATTATATTAGTATAATTAAATTATTTACCATCTACAAATTATAGAATTTTAGGAAATTTTAATTTAGAAACAGGAGTTAACAAAAGGCATTATCATGTTAGTGCAAAAAAAATTAGAGAATTTACCAAGCAAAACTTGCATTTGTTCATTATCACTAAACGAAATGTACATTAAAAAAGAGTTAATTTATGATAAAAACAGAAATAGTTTTAGGATATGAAGATAATGGCATCAATAGATCTAAAATTATGGCACATCAGGCTATAGTGATTATGATTAGCAGTATTTATTTTAATTGAAAGCAAGTTTTAGGATATTTACTAACCTCTTATTCTACCACATCAAATGATATCAAGGATATTCTTTTTGAGTGGTTAGATGAATTACAAAAAAATTAACATTCAGGTGGTTAATATAGTATTAAATCAAGGTACTGTACTTTAAATAGAGTGTTAGTTGAGAAAACTCTTAATACAACATCTGATTTAACCTTTTATTTTAAGGAATGGATCCAAGATTTTTTAATATGATATGACTCATTTAATAAAAAGTCTATTAAAGTAAAAATTTCTTCTTAATTTGTCAGATATAAACCCAAATAAATTAGAAAAACTAACAGAATTGCCAAATACTATTGAAAAAATAATATATTTAATATAATAAATAATGAATTGGAATCAATAGACAAACAGTGTATTGCATATATTGCATGTTGGCTAGCTAAAAAAATTCTGAGTAAACACAAAGATTGCAAAAAATGTTATAAGTGATTGTGCGAATTTTCTATCAAGTGACCAAGTGTTTTTGTTTCTTAAAGATTTAGATAGTAGAGAAAGTGGATGTATTAAAAAATTAACTGTACCTACAACTAATTGCATAAATGCCTTATATACGTGGGGGGACCCAAAAAAAACTAGATTTTTTGTATAAAAACTTTATTTTATTAACTTTTTTACAAAATTTCTTCAAAGTACTCTCTATTAGATGCAATGCACTTGTGAAGTCTTTTTCCCCATTGTTTGAAGCATCTCTGGAACTCTTCAACCTTGATATCGTCCAGTGCCCTTAGCAAAGCTGTTTTTACCACCTCCACATCATCAAAACGCTTCCCTTTTAGATTTTTCTTCATTCTCGGAAACAGAAAAAAGTTGCTTGGGGCTAGGTCTGGTGAATACGAAGGGTGGGGAACAACAAACCATCCCCGAGAGGCCAAATAGTGGGTCACTCGTAAGGCCGTGTGTGTGGGGGCGTTGTCATGATGAAGGAACCAGTCACTTGCTTGCCAAAGTTCTGGACGTTTCCTTCGCACATCCTCTCACAGACATCTTAACACTTTTTTTGGTGGATTTTTTCAACATTTTCATCGTTTCGCGATGTTGAAGGACTCCCAGAACTTCACAGGCGGAACAAAATAACAGTAAGAGAAACACAACACTACGCTCAAATGTAAACCTACAAACTGACGCCGTTTGCACAGCTGTTTCGTGAAGGTCTCTACTAACCCCACATAATGGGAAAACTCTTTACTTCATCTACGAATGGCAGCACGCTCTCAGTTCGGTTGTTTTTGGGTCTCAGTCGTACATGTAAAAAAATTTGTAGTAAATGTCTATTAAAAATTTTACATTTGCATAATATTAGTAGTAGTTTATTAGACTTTTGTTTATCATACATTAATAGGGATTGGCTTACAGGATATAGATATATTTAAAAAGAAATTGTCTGGAATAATTCTGTAATATAAGAACTTTTCATTTCGTTAAAGCAATTAAGTAAAAATAAAGTTTAAGTTAAACTTTCATTTTTATTTTTTAATTATTGTCTTTTTATTCGTCTTTCATTATTATAGTTTGAATTTAAAAAATCTCCAGTAGCCAATATAATCAATAGCAATTTTATTACTTTACCACAGTTGCCATAAGATGGTGCTAGTTGTGGAGCACAGTCAGTCTGCCATAGTCATGTCTCATCTGGGTGTTAATCTGTGACACTAATCTTTATCATCTAAGTACATTAGGCACCATCTCTTATCTAAATTATTAATTTAGATATGATGGTGCCTAACGTCTACCTCTAGTATCAAATTACTTAATTTCTAATTATTAAATATAGCATATTAATAGCCCAATTAATTATGGCAATTGTTTGGCTTATTTTCTACAAACAACAAAATTCTCCTGTAATTACTAAATCTGGGTAACTGTATGAGTTAACAACAGTAACTGTTTCACTTCACTAGTGTAAAAGGAAAAAAAGACCATTTTTTGTACTCTATTTGTATGGAACCTATGTCCAGGGCTTCAGAGGACACACTTCCTTGGGGCCTGGAGTATATATGTAAAGCTTGCCGACTGTGTGCAATTCTCAGGACGATCAAGGGGTTGAGACAATCATGTATGGGTGTGAAATATACACTGAGACAGGCTTACAATTAACTTTTTCCTGTTTAATAAAATATAAAAAATATTCTTACAAAATTTTCTATATTCTTGTCATTACAATTCTCCTTTGATATTTCTTTTTAAGAAGAATGTCCAATAAAAGTCTGAGTGTCATATTGAAAGTCTACACTTGGTCCATCATTGATGGTGTTTTGAGGGATCTAAGGGGCTGGGGATTTTTGTTAATTAAGCACAGACCTTGGAGAGAGGGAGACTCTTGGAGAATGAATGGTTCTGGCAGAAAGAATAATGGAACTTATAGAATGAACAGCAGATCTTGGAGGAAGGACAAATTTTAGAGGATGACCAGCTCTCAGAGAAAAAGAACAAATACTGGAGCAAAGAATGTCATTCCTTCAAACATGAGTTTTTAAAGGGTTTTTCTCCTCTATTCTGTGTTCTAATTGTCACCAGGAGACAAGGGGTCTTCCCTTGGCTCCTGGTGACAATTCTAAACCTTTCAGGGCACGAGAGAGAGAGAGGTTGTTATCAACACTTAATCCAATCCTGATAGGCTAAAATTCTTCCAAACTTTGAATTCTCCCCTGTAATTCCAGCCTTTTATTTCTATCCTTTTTGACAGAAAGAACTTTTATTATTTTTATGAGACTTTAAGTCTAGCTTTGAATTTAATTTTGAAAGATGAGAGTTTAACTGTCCCACTGCATATTCATCATCATTAACATAAAATTTCAATTTCCATCCAGGACTTCACATATAAGGCAGATCAATTGGTATAGACAGCATCAACTGCCTTGACTATTTGAGAGTCAAAGAATAATTTTAATTCTGAAAAGAACTATTTACAGAATTTTTAATAATGATAATATACTATTCACTGTAGTAAATTAGCTGTATTACTTAGTCACTTTTAACAGTACAATTTTTACAAAAGAGCACTAATGTTTTTGATTATCCATGTTTGAGAATGGCTTGTTGATCGAGGTTAAAAATGTTACTGCTCTTTTTTAAAACTCCTGTTAAAGGTGCATTAACTAATTTAGCTATTTTAAGTATTAAAAATGTTCTAGGCTATAAAGAAATATATTACAAACCTTTAATATTACTTCAAAACAAAGTAAAATAACAATCACCAATTCAATATAATAACAATATTTGGATTTCTGAAAAACATTTAAATGTATAATACATAATATGAAACAATTTATAATAATTATCAATTGAAGCCAATTGTAAATAGTTGTAAGTTCTGTAATAAATTTTAGAGTAAATATGTTTCCAAAAGCAAATAAATGTAATTTTTGATATTCTGTTTCATCCTGTTTCCATTCTAATAAATTCTTATCTGACATATCTTTAAATAATCTATTAAAAGTTTCTTTCTGAAAAATAATATATTGAATTATTTATTTCAATTCTTCAATGTATAACATTCTTTATTAACACACTTACCAAAAAAAGAAACAAATGAATATTTCTTAAAGACATTATATTTTTTACATCAATTGGATTCACATAACTATAAATATAAATATTGTGAATTTTAAATGTATTGTGTAATTAATAATTAAAATAAGAGCATATGTATAGATATTGTAAATAATATCATACAAAATATAAATAACATTTACATTAAAATATTTGGATCGAAATAAAAAAGAATAATGATTTTGAGATGTTTAAAAATATCTCAAAATAGAAATAAACTGAAAAATATGTCTACTAGAATTTTGAATTGTATTAATAGATAAAAATATTTGGAAAAAATTTTGTTGGTGAGCAAATATTTGTAAAATGTTAGAAATTACTTTAATATCCCAAGACAAAAATAACTAAATTATTATTTTTTCTTTAAAAAAAACAATCAGATATAATTTAACTATATTTATAACTTTTCCAAGATCATTGAAACCAAATAATTTTAATGATATATTCTAATTTATATTAACAAACAGTCGATAAAATAATGTACCATTTCACATAAAGTTTTTCCTAAAACAAATTTTAATATATTTAGCTTTGACATCTAAATTCTTATATTAAAATCAAAAAATTTAACAGATAAACACGATTTTCTAATAAATGTTATTGATTAGGTTAGTAATTGCTGCAAATGTTCAATGGTGCAACAATAAGGGGTTTCCATTTCCCCCCTCTCTTTTTCACATTTTTTTGTTTGAGCTAGGGGTGCTCAAACAAAAAATATGGAAAAGGAAGGGGAAAAATGGAATATAATAGAAATTTTATTTTATTCATAAATCCACAAAACAATTTTTATCAACAAAAAAAGTTTCATTAATTCTGCATAACTAATAAAGCAAAAATTAAATTAAATCATTCCATTCAATTAATCTACTGTGTATCAATTTAACTCTCTGAAATACACCCTGTTGGCACTACTGAATATGTTTTTCTAAAAGTCTAATAGAATATAGAAGAAAATATTTATTAACAAGATCAATTCATCTCAAAAAACACACAGTAAAAAATTCTGATGAGTTTAATTTTTATCTGTATGAATTACAGCAACTTTATATTTTAAGAGACTGTTTATATTATGCAACACAATTTTCTAAAATTACTTTTTAAAAAATGATAAAACTTATACTGAGTTAATATCAAATAAATCACTGTATCTATGTGTAATAAAAAAATGTTTCCATTTTCATATTTTCAATTAAGGTCTTTATCATATATCATAAACTTTATTATTATACAAAATATCTTCTGTAAATTAAAAANAGTTCACACTACAATCAGTGTTGCTGAATCATTGTCTCACTGCACCAGAAGTGACACAAAGCGCAACTCACGAAATCTATGACACAAAGTGTGCCATTTTCAAACTCTCACAAATTATTTTCAATATTTTGCATTAAAATCTTGTGACCCCAAGATTTCGCTAAGCGACCCCAAATGGGGTCGTGACCCATAGTTTAAGAAGCCCTGGTATAAATCATTAATATCCCAATTTTGTGTTTTGTGGTGTATAAAAATTGTAATTGTTCATTGCGAATGGTCAGGTATCTTGGATAACTGCCAGAAACAGTGCCGGCCCGAGGTAAGTTTTAGGATGGAGCAAGATCCTATTATGGCGCCCCCCTTGGTTGCCCCTAATTTATACCAGTGATGCATGCAAGCAGGGCCGTGCTGTAGATTTCCTCAGTATGATGCAAGTCTTTGAAATGCCGCCCCTTAAATTTTTTTCTCTAAAATACCTTCGGTTGTGATTTAAAAAAACTGCACAAATTGTACGAATACTATTTTTACTTTAAAAATAAAAATTACTTTAAAATAATGATATCAAGTATCAACTACAAGAATCTACTAGAGTTTTACCCTTCTAACTTTAACTTTACCAAAATTCGTTAATTAGGGAATCGTAATCTAGAGTGGCAGCCAATGTAGATTCAATAGAAATTAATGATAAATTTGTTTTGTTTGGCTTATTGAACTTCTTAAGTAGCGTTTTATTAATCTTAATTTGGAAAAACTTTCCATTTTAGTGGGGGACGTCATGAAAATGCACACTAAAAAGGATTTTTGGAAATTTCAACCCCCCTCGAGGGAAGAGGAGGAGAGAGTCAATTTTAGTCGGTATAAAGTGTAAATAATAAACAAAGAAAGTAAATAGTGACATATATAGTATACATTTTGGCAATTAATAAATATTTTAATAATTTCCATCTTTTGGGCAACCCAAAAACAATAAATAGAAAATTCGAAATATTGAATTGGAAATATATAACAAGTTTTTTTTTAGATTTTAGAATTTAAAATCTACCATATAATTCAAGTAAAGCAAGCAAGTAAGTTAATTCTCCATTATAGTCTAATGAAAATTTTTTATTTT
>NW_019384976.1:289773-315993 GCF_000671375.1 Centruroides sculpturatus | reverse complement strand
CTATTTGAAATAATTTTTTAAATATTTCAATAATTTAAATAAATATAATTCAATAAATATAATTTTAAATATAAATATTTATATACATTTTATTCTATACCTGAGAAGTCTGTGTTGTTGTTTCATAAGGATTATGAATGGTTGTATCTATTTCAACAAACTCCCATGACACTGAAGCATATAGAGGATCTCTTTTATAAATATTCTTTGATGATGTGATAATATTGTTTAAGAGTTTTATAGCATAAGTCATAGAAGCTTTCCTTGCATAAGAAATTGTATCAATACCTAAAATGTCCAATTAATATATTTATTTTAATTAATTAATTTTATTATTAATGTTTACTATTTGTATACTATTACAAAATGTTTACTAGTTTACATTATTTAAGTAATATAATTTTAATGTATAAATTAAATAAAATCTTTAAGGCTTTCAAGGTGACTTCTTATAATCTACATGAAATTATATGATAATTACATTAGGAAATATGCTTTAAAATGCTAGAATTTCTTACTGTATAAGGTAAGAAATTCTAGCCTTTTGAGATTTATTTCCTAATGTAATTACTACATAATTTTGTATAGATTGAATCTACATGAAATAATAAAACTGCTCCAAAAGTGCTAAATAAAGAGCAATAGTAATGATTTCCAAAGTTTGAATCTAATTTATTTCCAAAATCTAATTGTCAGAGGAATTTGTACCATGTTTAATTCATTTTTTTCTGATACAAATTTAGAATAAATAAGTTATCTGGTCTAAATATTAATCATTTAAACATAAATGCTTTATCACTCAAATTCAATTTCTTGCTCATTTGTTGTTAAAAAAGTATAATATTAAATAGAATAAAATAAAACATAATATACTCATATAATACAACATGAGAAAAATATATTGCAATTGTTATGCTAATTACAATAAAAAAATTGTAAATTGCGATGAACAGCATCTCTGCAGATAGATATGTCTGTCTATATTCATTGTAAATTATAAGTCAAAGCATACATCTTAATTAATAAACTTTATTTTTAATTTGATAACAAAGTTTGTTAAGATTTTTTCAATTTACATGATTGTTAGTTAAAAACTCATTAGCACTAAGTTTTTTCATTTTTGGGCTGCAATTTGAAAAAATTGTAGACCCTACAAATTCCCACTGTTGTCCATCCATCCATCTTTCCTTAATCTTGAGAATGGAATTAGATAGATGAAATCTGAAACCAAATATGGAAACTGTAGGGACAGGAAGCCCTGATTAACTATATATGAACTTCCAATACAAACAAAAAGTCTCATTATTTTCAATTCAAAAATTTTTCCATGAAAGGTGTTAGATAAATGACCAGAATGGCTCTATTATTAAAGGAAAAGTATGATGTACAGGGGCAAGAACACTACAGATTTACTAATTTGAGGTGGAGAGAATATATTTTAAACTAAATAAATTAACAATATGATTAAAAATTACAGCCCAGCATTCTGACAATGTCACAATAAATAATTGCTTGTTAAGTATAATTTTTTAAAGAAAAATAAACAACTTGCAATGTTACGATTACGAATAGCTTTTTTTTTATCTAGTTTATTTTGAAGGATAAAATCTTCCAAAATTATTTAATTATAATTTCATAAATTTAGTAAAGCTACACTTGATTTTCATTTCATTTATTATTATATTACTCTTATTAATATTTTCTAGATTTATGATATTACTTTAATAAATTATTTATTTTTAAGCTAACTGTTAATGTACATGTTCAACAATTTGCTTTCCAGGAGATCAAGATGAAAAAAAAATTCCAATTAAACTCTACTACTTTTAGACCCTTGATACCTAGTTAATACCCAAGAATGGGCTAGAAAGCTCATTCTCAGGGGAATCAATGTAGCAAGAAAGGCTGAAATTAGCATGCTTTAATAGTGTGTTGTCGTTTAGAAAGTAGTATAGCTGTACATATTTGAGGAATTTGGAGAAATTGAATTTTGTTAATCTAATGCTCATTAATTACATATATTTTTTAAATTACATTTAAATAGGTGTATAATCTGATCANCATGTTTTTTAATCAATAATAATTGCTACTTTTACTACAATATTTTTCTATTATTTTAACTTACCGATAACAAAATCTCTTCAATTTATTTTATCTAAATGAAAAATTTTTCAATAGTTAAATATATAGAATAGTGCAAAAGATATATCTCATTCAATGTGATACATTAATTTCAGAAATATGTAAACAATAATAATTTGAGTACTTTTGGGACTAACATTATTCTGTTTGTAATTGATATGATGTAATATATTCCATATTGTGCACTAATGCAACCTAGGGTGAGACCAATGAGACCAGGGCACCACCAAAAAATTTTCTTTAATGTTCCAAAATGGAATATATTTTTCTTTTAATTATAGATTTAGATTACAAAATGCACTACCATAATTTCTTGCCTATAATGCACAAATTGTTTTAAAAATATTTCCAACTTTGCTGGTGCAGATCATAGGCCATAGAACATAATCTGAGACAATTTTTCTCCAAAGTCAAAACATTGCTCTAAAATAATTTTAATTTTTGTTACCTAAATTAAGAAGTCATTTTAACATGATAAAACATGAAAAATTATCTTGTTGTTTACATTTCAGGCAGACACAGAAGACAAAGATGCCAATGACAAACAGTAGCTGATTCCAAAGAATCCAAAAGAGGATGCTAATTCAAAAATTAAAAATATCTGAATAATTAATAAATATCTTTCATTAATTAAATTAACATGTGTGTAATAATTATATTGTTGATGATCCAATAAACTATATTTGCCATCATAAATGTTTTCAAGTTCAAATAAATAAATTATATACACTTTTTTCACAACGGGAAGGACTTAAGCCACCACACCCCTTATATCCACCGACCTAATCATTTCTTCTTTTGAATGAAATAAAATTATTTTTATGTCCCTCAGCCTTCTAATAAACATCTTCAAATCTAATTTTGTTTAAAATATGTTTTGAGTTTAGCTTTAGAAATTTTAGTTCAGATAATAACAATTATCATCATCTGACCCTAACACTTCAACCAAAAAGACTGAAAATATTCATGACATAATAAGACTCATCTTCATTGTTGATGTACATAAAATGTTATAGTGACAAATACAGAAAGATTTTATAAAAATACAAGTTAATCATGATATTTTATTGATATAAAGACTCAAAAAATATCATGAAGACAACCAAGTTCAAAGAAATCAAAAACCATCCTGAAGAAGTATTACAATCTTTACATAAAATCAATTTTATTTTTTATTGTTAATTTTAATTTATATAATTTATTATTAATTCACCTTAAATTTATTATAAATTTGAGATTAGAATTACAATCTCAGACCAAAGCAGCTTCATAAAAAGTTAGTTTTGTTTTTGAGTTTTGAGCACTAAAGGCATGAATCTGAGTTGAAGGTAAAATATGAATAAATATATGAGTTATTGATATATAGTGTGTGTGTTTATTTCCCAATACAATATAACATTTAATTGCTATGCTATGCCATTAATAAATACAACTGATGTTTAGATTCAAAAATAATTTTTTTGTCATAAATTTCAGCAGTCTGACTACATTTTATAATTTTGGATTTTAAATTTTTATTGTACCATTTTAAAGTAGATTGTTTAATTTTTTCCTAGACTTGGAAATATTTCTTTTTTAATTATAAAATGTCCTTACAAATTGCATCAATTCATTGCTAATACATCAAGAAAGCAAATGAATGAGAACATAAACTTGCAAAAATTATATGACAAACTTTTCTTGTCAACAGAAAAATTATCAATGGACTATAGACAAAAACTTATAATCATTATATTTCAAAAAAGAAAAAATAATACAAATTAATATGAAATAATCAAAAAATTTCTGTTAATATTCAATTTATTTTAATGTATTAAAAGCAAAATATACACATATGTTCGTATGTATGAAAGCAAGTTCTCACCAAAAATACTTCTGAATGTGCTGATGGTATCATGGATAAAAATTTATTTATAAAAACAAATAAACAAACGTTAATATGTGTATATCTATTTTTGCAGTTTGCTATATATGTTTCCTAACTCTTATTGATAAGCTGTCTAATTAAATGAACTTAAAGAAATGATTTCTAAATTATGATTCAAATGTAAAATACCTCAACAATCTTTCCAAGAGTCAATATAAATTCAGAAATGAGAATATGTCCACATATAAAAATGTGAAGACTCTGTGAAGGTGTTCATGGCCTAATATCATGTTATGATAGCATAACCAACATTCTTTTAGAAAATTCAGACCATTCGGAATGCCAAGGAGTCAGTGACATATGTAGAGTGGTTTGTCAACTTAGACAAAGATACCAATTCTATGGGAAACCATTTTATTAAAGGAATGAATTCTTACAATTTTCCATGGGTTCCCTGATTTATATAACAGTCACTTTTTAAACTGACCCCCCCATAGGAAGAATAAGCCCTGGACAAAAGTCTATAATGTGAGCAGCCAACATGGATAGCATTGAAAGGAAGATGGATGCTTCACTGAAGTTCTGGACGGATTAATATCCAGATCTTATGCCAAACTTCAATTTGCAGTATGACATCAGGCATCAAGAAAGTCTGCGACAACGTGAGTTCAGATTTCCTTGGTGATCTGAAGTTATGCCTTGTAACATCCGATGTTGCCAAGAGAGAAAATATAGGGTGTTAGAGTTGAACATTTGCCAGTACATCTCCAGGAAGAGACATGGACCTTTGTGGGAGACTATGGAGGATGATTGAATGCAATACATTTAGAAAAGAACCTGTCAAAATAACAACAAAAAGTAAAACTTTGAGAAAAAGGACCTTGTGTCCTTGAGACACAGGCTTGTATCTGTTTGTCACTCAATCAACCATCTGAATTGATCTTGATCCCTCATCCATAATTTTGATTAGGCTATACCTGTTTTCAAGCATAAATCAAGACCAGCCAGGCAAAGAGGTCAAGCATCGATGTTTAATATGACACTGAATTCTGATCCCAACTGAAAATGGTTAATCTTAGAACTTACATTGTTTATTTGTTCTTGTACAACAAAGTCCAATTTGAAGTATTTTATTGTCTCTTTCTCACTCTAGTTTTCTATATAAAAAATAAGTTTTGACCAATTTAGTAGGGATCAAACCGAGCCAAGTCTCACAAAAATCATCAAAAATTTATTCCAATATACATTGACAAACATGACCTAAATGCAGAGCCAGTTTAAGGCTATTGCAACAATTGCAGTTGCAGGGGGTCCTGTCAAGACCTCTTCCATAAACATTATTAAATAATGAACAGACTGAAAATAATTTTCTTTTAGTCTGCACTTTGATTGTAATATCTATACGTATTGATTTCAAATTTCCAGTCTACATAGTTCTTTCTTTGGTCATATATGTATACTGTACAGTATATACTATGAACTGACTTAATGTACAAAGTACAATTTATTTCCCAAGATAAACATGGGAGGCCACAAAATCAAACTTCACAGGGAACCCCCAAAATTCCTTTAGCTGGCCCTGTCTGAATATTGAAAATTAAAGAGTCACTAACTGTTTAGTCATTAAAAATAAGAAAAAAATTCAATTTTTAAAATTTTAGAATATATATATATATATATATATATAAAATACAGAAGATACAAAATGTCTTTATTTCCATCCTTTCCAAAGTAACACTAGGAAGTAACAGTCTTCGTTAGTAGAGACAACCTTTTATTGTTGACTATGACTCTGCCACAATATTCAAAACAATATTCAAAACAATGTAAAATGTTCGCTTATGATAAGCCACAAGAAAACTTGTAAAAATTGTATACTTAACTTTTAAATGAAGTATACAATTTTTACAAAAATTTCCTGGTGTTTTCAACCCATCCAAATTTGTTCCTGATTCCCCAGAGTGGTAGGCTGAGACCTTCTCAACCATCTAGCTTTAAAATATAACCATCAAAATCGTACAGATATATTGAACATAAATATATTTATTATTATTATTATGAATGTATAAATACTTTTGCAGATTTGGTACTCCGTGTATATATTTCTGCTTGAAGATCTTGAAATTTTTTAAGTTTTTCAGATTGTAATTTAACTCTTTTAAAATTTTTAATATTTTCTTGTATGTCAGCTTCTTGGCATTTTGGGCACTGTCTTGAAAGTATATAAATTTGCGTATTTATTGGTAACTCAGTTATCTGGAAAAATTATACATTGAATAAGATAAATATTCATGATTCATGACATGCACTTATTTAGTTTAATTTAAATTTATTTAAATTTTTAAAATAAATATCTCATAAAATAATTTTTGTCAAGAAACTGCAATAAAAAGTTTCTTTAGAAAACAACCATATAAAGTCCTATTTGAGATTAACAATTAATAAAATATATTTTTAAATGTTTGTGGATCTAAAGACTTATCTTCAAGAATAAAATCATTGAATATAAAATACTGGTATACATACTGGCATTGCTTGGGAAAATTTAATATTGAACCTTTACATATCATAAAAAAATTTTTTAAAAGACAATTTACTGTGATAACCGCGCGGTGAATTGAAGTGTTATATTTTCCATTTTTTCGCGAACAAAACAATGATTAACAAACTCTTTCTTGTTAATTTACAAACTATTCTTTAATTCGCTATATGTTTTCAGGTTCTTTGTACATTACATTGGATCCCAACATGTAGGTGGTGAGGATACAAAATCTGAGATACATAAAACAACTCGATATATATATATATTTTTTTTATATTAGTGCCTATATCTATAATTAATCTACTTACAAACTATTGATATAAGAAGGAAAGAGAGAGAAAATATAAGGATAGAATAAGAGGAAGATGGAAATACCCGGGTTTTACTGTGGATGCTCCATGATACTGAGCGGGGTTACTGTCATCTCTAATCATCTTCTCCTATCACGGAGGCTTTCCTTAGTTCTTTCTTCTCCTTCTTTAATGGATCTCACCCGTTCTCCTTGTCAATAATCCACTTTCTTCAATATTGTCGGTGTCGAGTTCGTCCAATAAAACTGGCAATCCAGCAGGAAGTTCTTGACTCCTTTAACGGGCTGGATAGCTTCTTCTCCTCGACCTTCCTCGTTGAGTTTCACTTTTCTTCTCTGTTCTGATTCAGAGCTCGATCCCCTCAACCTTTTCCGTCGAGAGCCCAGATCCCTTCCTTTTTTTTTTATTACTTTGTTTTTCTCCTCTTCTTTTCATTTTATAACGTTGTTTTTGACATCACTCCCCACCAGTAAAGTAATTAACAAATTAAGTCCCCCTTTTTTTTGTCAACAGGAAAAGAAAGAAACAAAGAAAACCTTAAGCCTAACCTACATTTACAGAATTATTAATTATAATATGGCCAATGGCCACATTACTTTAAAAAATAATTTAAGTATAAAGCAGATTGATGAACATTTTTACTGTTTAGGTTATGCAGTATTTCTGAAAATATTGCCATCATTAAATAGCCAATGAACTTAAAACTTGCTTGAAAATTTCTTATCGTTGGAGATATGTGCACAAGCTGGAGGTGGTTTTCAACTCCATAATGATTATCTGCTAGCTGTTTTGCTTAACAACTGCTCACTCTTAATGATGGAAAAGTACCAATTAATTTAAAAATTGGACTTATCGTGTGACATTACAAAAGTTAGATATCAGTTTGGAAACTTGATCTGGAAATTACTATCAACAATGTAATAATAATATAAAATAACACTTAAAAACCTCTATTTAAATGTCCAGTGCTTGTTCATAGTGTGATATTCACTGTGCTCTAATACTAAAGAAAGCCACAATTTTATTCATTAGATACATAAGCTGCTCTGTTGTAGACAGAGAATCAAATTTTTTTTGGACAAAACGTAGTTGTTGACTTCCTCCTGAATGAGAGGATGATTTTTGGAAAGTTTAGTTGCATTTGTTTGTACTTTTTTCAAATGCACATAGAACAGACAGACATACAAATGTTCTTTATATATATGGAAACATTTTTATAAGTGTAACAAAATTTATATTCCCAATTTCACCAATTAGCATACACAGTTATTTTGTAATTTATCTAAAGAATTGACAGATGCTGCAGTAATTAATAAAGAATTTCTAATTGATTGGTCTAACACAGGGATGTGAATCTACAATATGTGAAAGAATTTGTTTGACACAGCATGTTATAAGGTTTCATTTAATTTTTACTTTACAATATTCATAATAATAATTATTAAAATTATAAAAGAATAAAATACTGTAATAACTGTAGTATTCTAACTCTTCAATATAAAATATGATATTCCAAAATCAGTTCAACAAAGTCATTCTGATCAAGTACTGTACATGTAATATAAATGATTAAAATTACATTATTTAATTTCAATTCTGGTTTTGTATTTGGTTTTATCTTTTCAAATTTATCTAATTAAAATATATTTATTCCAAATTTTTTAACACAAACTTTTCAACATTTAATGTGCCTACTTCGGCATAAGGACTCAAAACATTTTGCCATTCCTATTCTAACAGTTTTAATAATTATTTTAATTAATTTATTTTAAATTATTTGCTCATTCAAATAATACAAAAATATTCTTTGCAATAAATAAAATTATTATTTAATATAAAATCAATAAACCTTGCAACAAGAAAATGTATATGCACACAGTATACAAAAAGTTAAATAGATTATTCTAAATTTAAAATATTCAACAGTTAATAAATAATTATAAAAAAAATTATAGTTAGTTGAAATATTAAAATTATAAATTAAAAATATATATATTTAAAAAACTTTACTTCATAACTAAGTAAATTTGCTTTTATTTAGCTTTATATAACTTTATATCTCATTATATATATATAAAAAATAAATTACTTTAAGATAAAAATATTTACATCATTTGCCTATTAAAACATTGTTATAAATTACTAATTGAAACAAACAAAATTCTTAATTAAAACTTTTATATTTGAAATAATTTTTTAAATATTTCAATAATTTAAATAAATATAATTCAATAAATATAATTTTAAATATAAATATTTATATACATTTTATTCTATACCTGAGAAGTCTGTGTTGTTGTTTCATAAGGATTATGAATGGTTGTATCTATTTCAACAAACTCCCATGACACTGAAGCATATAGAGGATCTCTTTTATAAATATTCTTTGATGATGTGATAATATTGTTTAAGAGTTTTATAGCATAAGTCATAGAAGCTTTCCTTGCATAAGAAATTGTATCAATACCTAAAATGTCCAATTAATATATTTATTTTAATTAATTAATTTTATTATTAATGTTTACTATTTGTATACTATTACAAAATGTTTACTAGTTTACATTATTTAAGTAATATAATTTTAATGTATAAATTAAATAAAATCTTTAAGGCTTTCAAGGTGACTTCTTATAATCTACATGAAATTATATGATAATTACATTAGGAAATATGCTTTAAAATGCTAGAATTTCTTACTGTATAAGGTAAGAAATTCTAGCCTTTTGAGATTTATTTCCTAATGTAATTACTACATAATTTTGTATAGATTGAATCTACATGAAATAATAAAACTGCTCCAAAAGTGCTAAATAAAGAGCAATAGTAATGATTTCCAAAGTTTGAATCTAATTTATTTCCAAAATCTAATTGTCAGAGGAATTTGTACCATGTTTAATTCATTTTTTTCTGATACAAATTTAGAATAAATAAGTTATCTGGTCTAAATATTAATCATTTAAACATAAATGCTTTATCACTCAAATTCAATTTCTTGCTCATTTGTTGTTAAAAAAGTATAATATTAAATAGAATAAAATAAAACATAATATACTCATATAATACAACATGAGAAAAATATATTGCAATTGTTATGCTAATTACAATAAAAAAATTGTAAATTGCGATGAACAGCATCTCTGCAGATAGATATGTCTGTCTATATTCATTGTAAATTATAAGTCAAAGCATACATCTTAATTAATAAACTTTATTTTTAATTTGATAACAAAGTTTGTTAAGATTTTTTCAATTTACATGATTGTTAGTTAAAAACTCATTAGCACTAAGTTTTTTCATTTTTGGGCTGCAATTTGAAAAAATTGTAGACCCTACAAATTCCCACTGTTGTCCATCCATCCATCTTTCCTTAATCTTGAGAATGGAATTAGATAGATGAAATCTGAAACCAAATATGGAAACTGTAGGGACAGGAAGCCCTGATTAACTATATATGAACTTCCAATACAAACAAAAAGTCTCATTATTTTCAATTCAAAAATTTTTCCATGAAAGGTGTTAGATAAATGACCAGAATGGCTCTATTATTAAAGGAAAAGTATGATGTACAGGGGCAAGAACACTACAGATTTACTAATTTGAGGTGGAGAGAATATATTTTAAACTAAATAAATTAACAATATGATTAAAAATTACAGCCCAGCATTCTGACAATGTCACAATAAATAATTGCTTGTTAAGTATAATTTTTTAAAGAAAAATAAACAACTTGCAATGTTACGATTACGAATAGCTTTTTTTTTATCTAGTTTATTTTGAAGGATAAAATCTTCCAAAATTATTTAATTATAATTTCATAAATTTAGTAAAGCTACACTTGATTTTCATTTCATTTATTATTATATTACTCTTATTAATATTTTCTAGATTTATGATATTACTTTAATAAATTATTTATTTTTAAGCTAACTGTTAATGTACATGTTCAACAATTTGCTTTCCAGGAGATCAAGATGAAAAAAAAATTCCAATTAAACTCTACTACTTTTAGACCCTTGATACCTAGTTAATACCCAAGAATGGGCTAGAAAGCTCATTCTCAGGGGAATCAATGTAGCAAGAAAGGCTGAAATTAGCATGCTTTAATAGTGTGTTGTCGTTTAGAAAGTAGTATAGCTGTACATATTTGAGGAATTTGGAGAAATTGAATTTTGTTAATCTAATGCTCATTAATTACATATATTTTTTAAATTACATTTAAATAGGTGTATAATCTGATCATTCATTTGTTATAAAAGAAAATAATATTTTATGTATAAATGTTTTAATAAAAATTACTTACCAATCAATGAAATTGAGAACTTTAAGCCAAAATAATTCAGAAATTGTGACAGTACAATTAAGAGAATTGTTTGTATCAAAATCTTTAAATGTGAAAAATATAATTAAATTATGTAAAATTCAAATTTATCAAAATTTTAAACAAATTTTACAAGAATGTAAAGAAACAAAAAAAATATGAAAAATTACAGATAATTTTATGAAAATCTTTGCCATAAAGTTATTTACAGATTATTTACAATTTATATTATATAAAGAAAGATTATTTGATTATAAAATTAAATTGCATTGTATTAAATTACATCCCTAAAATTAGATATTATAACATTATGTAGACATGAATTATTTAAAGTATGCATTTTCCACTTACGAATTTAAATAAATATTTGAATATAACATATTTATTTTGATAAATCTGTAACCTACCATGTTTTATAGATTCTAAAGCACCATTGAATCTAATGTGTACCCAAATTTTGAGGTATCAAAATCTGAAAAAAATTAGCTTGTGAATGTAATGTGCACTCTATATCAAAAGAGCAGCTGTAAAAGTTAATACATTTAAACAGTAATAAACATATTTTTGAAAGATGTTTTATTTTCATGTTTACTGTGCTTCACAATGTCCACATTTTCAAATGTATTCAAATATATTCATTTATGACTCTAGTATCAGGTACAGAGGATATGCAGACCAATACAAGTACAAAATCACAGTCAAAATTATTGTACAATGGATGTTTGAACAGCAAGATTTCATGTCAATATGCACAAGCATGAAATTTACAAGATAGTATCAGGGCTGCCTGAGCAAGACACGCATTTGATGCCCATTATCCCCCTACATAAAACAAAAAAAAATTTGTTTTAGAATGTCATACCTATTAGAAGTGGAAAGAAATTTTTGAATATTTTTAAATTTAAATTTTATTTAGGATAATTTAATTTCATATTTAATACAAATATACTTTATTACATATACATAGTAAATTATACAATGAAAAGGATTATCACATGCATGAAACTATGAAACTATTAATGCCCTATTTTTATATATATCCTAAAATGCATTTCAGACCCTGGTATTAATGGTCTTCATCAATTTGGTAAACATCTTTTAAACGTAAGGCAAAATTATCTTAAAAAATTTTTATTACAAGACTCACACATTTAGACCAATAAAATTATAAAAAATATATATAAATTATATAATTTTTATAATTTCACCTAACTAATGAGGGCCATTAACACCAGGGGCCAAAATGCATTTTAGGATAAATATAAGGTATTGATAGTTTCATGTGTGTGATAACCCTTTCATTGTATAATTTACTATGTATGTGTAATAAAGTATATTTGCATGAAATATTTTTAAAAAGGAATAAAAGGCTAATTGTTAAATTCTAAAGTTTAATTTCACTTACATTACTATGATAGTTTCACTGTTCATTATTTTCACTCACAAAAATTTATGAAAATTTGCTTCCCTGATAAAATGTCTAGTTTGCTCATGCAGTAGCAATGGCCCTGCATAATATCACACTGAAATACCTGTATGCATGTCTTTCAGCATAGTAGATAACTCTCTGCCCAAACACAGCTTTATATGAGATTTGTCTGCTGGACATCATTCACTCAGCTTGAAGTAGTTCAATAAAACAACCAAACCATTCCAAAACCAAAACCAATGTAATGGAGACCCACCAGTGGCCAAATTGTCTTCGTTTCCTGAACACTGGGAGTTCAATCGTGGGTTCATGCCTCGCTTGGACAGGCTGGCCACATGGAGTTTTATGGGATTTTTCCATGTCTGTAATGCCTAAATAAGGGCCAGTTTCTCTCCTGGAAGATCACCCAAGTGTTGCGCTGCCATAACTTAAACAAACAAACAAAACAAACAAAAGTAATGGGAAGGATGTATACCATGTCTATACTAACATTGTAATATACTTGAATTGCCAAGCAGAATGAAGAGCAAACGACAAATAAGGCTGCATTAAGTTCATTCTATGCCTGAGTCTAATGAACACTACTCCAATTTTGATACCCAAAAAGTCCAAAAAAAGGTGCATGTTAGAATCAAGAAAACATGTATTATTTGAATAGAAATAACAGCAAATATGTTGATAAGCATTTTTTCTTTATCTATATATCTTATTATCTATCTCCTTTCTTTTTAATAGATCAATATTCCGCTAGATTATTGGATATGTGTAAATATTAAATATTTTATAAGACTAGACTGAACAACCTTGATAAACTTAGCAGCATTTTATTTATAGCAGTATATTTACCATTTATTAACTATATGTAAGTTTAAAAAAAGTTATCATCATCATTACTGTTGTCTATTCTCTTATAATATCTTCTTTTCTAATAGCTGATTAATCAAATTAAAAATTATAATTACCTTATTGTAAATAACTTCATTGATGATTTTAAGTTCATTAAAATGCAATAGCAAAAAAATTGCTATAACATCATTGAATCGTGAAAATATAATAATACCACAAAACTGCCAGCTAAATCCATAACCAAGTTTTTGTAGAATCGGTTTCATTACAATAACAACAATTGATCTGTCAAAAAAAATTAGAAAAAATGTTATTTTAAATTTACACACAATAATATATAGTAAATATAGTACTGATTAAAATACCTGAGTATATAGAGGATTAAAACAGTCAATTAATGAATTGACAAACAATTGAATAACTTGCAATTGAACAAAGATAAAAAAAAAAAAAAAAAAACAGAAATTAGTTCAACAGCCAAAAGTTTTATATCTACAATCGGTAATAGCCAAGTGGATAAAATGCTAGGCATTGTATGTTCAACCATTCACAATTTTAATGGTTTTTTTTCTCTTAAGTATAACATAATAATTTTATTATTTTACCTTATCATTAACATTATTATTACTATTATCATTCCTCACAATTAAAGCTTATAAAACAAGATATTAAATATTATGATGTAATTTTCTGTTTAGCAAAAACAAGCATCTGTACATTTAATTCTTCTTCAAATTTATTTTCACGAATAAGTTTTACACATTACTGCACACAAACAAAAAAAACAAGTGATATGAAAATAGGGTAGCATAATCACAGCATTTTATTTTTTTGATTGTTAATATTATAGAAATTTCCTCATGCATTTATGTTTATTACACTTCAAATACCACAGTACCACCATATCTGAAAATATATATGAAGAATTAAAAATTTTATTTAACATCATAAACAAGTCTACAGAATCTACAGAAATCTACAAAGACTTCTTTTCATTAAATGGGAAATGATGTTACGATTTTTAATTTCTTGTTTTATAAGTTTTAAACATGCGAAATAAAAATAGTAATAATAATGCTAATGATATGAAAAAAAAATAATTATGTTACACACAAAGATATCAAAACTAAACTAATATTCAGAAAGTTTGAACCTACATCATCTAGCCCAGCATTTCTCAAACTTTTTGCTCACATGACCCAATATATTTATTTGTAATGATTCCACAGCAGTAGTTGTTATTCAACACTCCCATATAGCATCTACAATCTGTCACTGCTTTGCATCAATTTTTAGGTTAGGTCAGAAACTTTTCATCCAAACTCCATATAAGTTTATTTCATATTCTTTGATAAACAGATTTCATAAGAAAATTCTTATAAAATCTGTTCATCATAAGTTTGAATTTCTCTGTTTATCTTGTATATTATGAAATGATTTAAAATTTTTTAAATTATTATTTCAATAAGTTTATCACAGAAGTATATAAAATTATTTTAGTTAATTGATTAAATTATATTATTGGCTAAAATTTAAATTATAATTCAACTAGCAATTTTATTGTATTTGAAAGTATAATTACAATAAATATAAATTTACTTGAAATATACACTACTCTTATATATTAAATATCATTATCAAAACATTAGTTTATTTTACCTGTAAATAATTAAACAGAAATATATAAGCAAAGGTTGAATCCATATTGCTTCACTTGACTCATGATTATTCTTTAAGAACAAGAATGATGAATACAAAAGTATACCCATATGAATTAAAGCAATTGTTTCCACTTGAAAAACTGTAGCTTTTAAAAATCTAAAATAAAAAATTTCTAAATCACTAAACTAAAATTCAAAAATTTAGAATGTTTAATAAATAATAAGATTATGCTAAGATAATTGTATTCTCAGTAAAGATGTTTTATAAAAATATTCTTGCTTTACACCAACAAAATATTCATAAAACAGTGTGAAATATTGATATAAGTATAAAGCAAAAAATTCAAACAATTAAAATCAATAAAAATTTAAAGTAAAAAAATACAGATGCCAATAATTCTATTAATATATGTAATAAAAGTATTACCAGTACTCTGCTTTTTAATATTAAATATATTACTAAAACTAGGAAGCTTTTCATTTGACATATAAAATTATTTATTTTAACTAAAAAATTTTAAAAAATTCAAATATCTTTTCCTCCAAAAAGAATTGCTAAGAGATAGACTAAGTCAGTTCAACATTCTGCTAGATCCATCTCATAACTATATATAATACATAATTGCCAACCATCGGTGTTTGGTGCTGACTAGCAGCATTTTGTATGCTCCATCAGTGGACAGGCCTCTTTCCTTTGTCAGCATTTTTAAAGAATTTGATATTATCATATAAACACTTCATATAAATACTTCACATTGGGTCTAATACCAATAGATATGCTGAAGACATTGTATGTATTTTTTTGGAATGACTAAATAAAACCAGAATGATGTTCTCAGATTCTTTCAATTGGGAAAGAACAAAGATTAATAATTTTATACAGGAGGTGCAAAAGTAGGTATTGTTGTTTTGTGAATTACGTACCTCAAAGCCTGTTACTGGTGTGAAATTAATATCAAAAATGAAAAATTCCACAAACGTTTTTGAACCTTTCAAATGGTTCTTCTTCAGGTGGCGATGAATTTCCGTTAGAATGCCATTAAAAAAGAAAGAACATTATTTGAAATTCGAATATGTTTATCTGATGACATCTTATTAGGCATGTGCACTATAGAAGGTAGCGACTGATGATAATTTATAGTTCTTTATCAATTAGTGCTTGCCATGCTATGGACAGATTTAATTCTTCTTTGTGGTTAATACAGTTGTTGTTAAGACTTTATTTGTAAATATATATGGCCTCCAACCACCTTAGGTGTTCCATGTGTGTTGAGGTGCAGATAATTCTTGCCTGGTTAAAATCCAGCTCTATGTTGGGGCCACTGGTGTAAGTAGCAAGCACAGTGGTGTTCCTGGCATGCTGTATGTCTGCTATGTGCTCTTTTATTCTAATCCCCAAGGAGCGCTTCGTAGAACCAATGTAAATGAGTTCTCTATCGCATCTGAGATCTTTAATTGGGATGTTGTAGATTCTGGGGAGTCTGTCCTGGCTAGGAACGTTCTTTCCGTTACGAAGGATGTCAAAAATGGTTGGACATCTTTTGTATGCAATGCAAATGTGGCATGTCTTAGCTATCTCCATATATATTGACTTGAGATACGAGTTGTAAATGACTGGGATCCTTTCTTCATCATCAGGTCTCTCTTTGTCATGTGAGTACTTGAGTGCTTCCTGGGAGCGGTGAAACTTGTCGATTAATTTATGGGTGAGCTTGGGGTACCCATGGTCCATGGCTATGCGATGAGTACATCTCAGTTCAGCATGAAGAGCTTGCTGCATGGACAAGTGAGTGTGTGCTCTTCTAATTAAGGCATTATACGTAAAAATTTGAGTATAAGAATAAATGAAAACTGCTTGAAAGTATTATAAATAGATTTCCAAAAACCAAAAGTATTTTAAAATTTAAGACAAAAATAAATTATAAGTACAATTGTATAAGTATTAGAATTAGATAAAAATTGAATAAAAAAGATCTGGAGAACTTTATTAATAATAATTTCTTAAATATAAAAATAATAATTACTATAACCTGAAAATTCATTAATAATGAGTTTTAAGAAAAGTAAAATTATTGATCAATTATTCAGTCATTAGTTGGCATTCAAACTATGTGAGAATATGCTAATTAGCACGGTACTACACAGTAAAAGCATAGAGATGATACAAGAAGATGTACGTGAAGATACATCTGTTTGTGCTATATGGTGTGGCTACATGCCATATTTTAAACCGTATTTTCAACCGTATATATATATATGTATATATATCTTCACTTCACCTTCGTCTGTCCTATTTGTTTACTCTTCTAGAATCTTATCGTCTTCCCATTGACTTTAGTGTATGGGTGAACTGAGATGAAAGGAATGAATGGAAGGCTTTTGAGAGGGGACATGAGTGGACTGAGGTGAGGGGAAGAACGAGGGGAAGTTAAGAAGGGGGAGAACGAAGGGAGTGAGTGGAGAAGAAAAACGAGGTCAGATTGGAAGTGAGAGGAGAAGGGAAAGGACGGGAGATGGAGAGGAGGGAAGTGGATAGGGGAGATCGTAAGGAAAGCCACCCCTGTAAGTTGGACATTGTATGGTGAGACGAAAAATAGATAACTTTAGAACAAGAGGAAGAAAAAGGAACTTAAATGAGAGGAACCAGACGGATTGCCCCTTTGGATTAATATCTCAGTGTGAAACAAGAATTGAGTGAATCAGCCCCTCCCCCCCAGACCGACGAGAAGCCTCATCCACGAACTTACACAATTCAACCTGCATCATCAAGTTTTGGATACCCTCTTTCCTTATTCTTTTCTTTCACCTTCTAAAACTTCGAATAAGCCGGCTATATTCATTTAGTTTAAGTAGTGGTAGGAACCTAGCATTAAATAAGATAATTTTAATTAGTTGGATGTTCGGTTCAGAAAAAGGGACAACTAGAATTGTTGGTATCCTATGAAATCCTGTATTTGAACTAGCGAGTTGATAAATAATTATGTTGTATGTTATCTAATCTGTATTGTGTGCCTTTATATAACTCGCAGAAATCACAATGGTTTTATTAGATTTTATCAATGGAAAAAACAGATACGTTGTCTCCATTCTAAAATGCTTACCATAATGGTTTAACTTATTGTGAATTTCTAACAAATGACAGAATTTGAAATGTAAAATTTGCATCAATGGCCTATTGCTCTTTGAAACAGAAAAAGAGACATGAGAACACTAACAGCACAAGTATAAATATGTAAAAACATAAAGCAAATAGGTGGACAGAAAAAATTCCGTAATGACAGTACACCTACCCTTCAAGTGTGTTATTATGGCAGTCCAAAAGAAGGAATAAGCGAAGGTACATTAATAGTGTGTTTATATAGATTACATCAATAAACGTGATGTAATAATCAGTATTGTAATTGTAGTTTCTACAATTTGTTCAAATAGATAGACAAGAATAATAACTGTGTAAGCCATATATCTATTGTGTTCATATTTAATAGTGTTTGGTTTAAAAGATTGTGATCAACAAATATGTCTTGTAAACTAACTGTACCAGTTTATAACTGGTACAGTTAATTTACAAGACATACCTGTAAAGTGTTTATTGTCTTTTTATGAACTCTGTGTATTTTTATAACTTTTTAGTTGACTAAAGAGAGGCAATTCAAGCCCAAAATGTGTATCCAAAAAAGCATGTATCAACTGATTTGGAAATAAAAGGATGAAGGAATGCCAAGTGATTGATTAATTACACTACATAGTGTTTAAGCAACAAATAAGAATTACGACACGGTTTCAGATTGGCAAATGGTTGATAACCTTACCTTTGCCTCTTTCAGAAATCCTGCCTCTGTTAAACATTTTGTTTAAGCATTATAAACAATAATTATTACACAATCTATCAAAATATAACATAAATAATAGCTTTGCCAAATATCCTTACATTAGATCATCATCGTTTTAAACAAATGAAGAAAAATATATATAACTGTACAATTATTATTATTTAAATATATACTTACATTTCTATTGAGGAAATTGTTTTCTTTTCAAAGAGTAATTTTTCTGATATAATGGTAAGTGCAAAACTACCAATTGCAAGTGCGTTGAATAAAATTTTTGTTAAGTTTGCAACTGACGAGATGATAATCATACACAAGGCGATTACAATTGCAGAAGTATTGAGAGTACAGTTTAATAAAAAATAAAGTGAAATTTTGCCAAAGATATATCCAAATATTGGGCTCAGTGTTGTGGAAATCATGGTTAAAATTGTATATTGTTCTGAAATAATAATAATAATTATAAAAAATACTACTACTACTACTAATAATAATAATAATTAGTAGTAGTAGTAGTATTTTTTATTACTTTTATATACTATATATAGTATTATTTATTATTATTATATTTATTCTATCCTACAAATAAATATGAAAAATAAAATTTCAATTAAACTAAGCACTCCTTAAATAAAATCAAATAAAAATGTTTAAATTTAATCTTTTGACATTTGTACTCCATTTCTAACAAAAATAATTTATTTTTATGATAAATTAGAATAATTATATCTTTTTGGATTCTATTTACTGCTCTTTCAGGAAAAGAATATGAAAATCAGTCTTCGAAATCATTTCTTCATTATGTGAAAGTTTTATAGATTAAGAAAATTGCATTTTATGTATTCCCATCCCTAATAAATGGCTATATATTATTTACCCAAAAAAGGATAACAACACATTTTAAAATCTAAAAAATAATTTTTACACTTACCCAGTACTTTTTGAATATTCTATACATTTTCAAATGTTAAAATATAAAAGTCATCTAATAAAAAATAATAATCTAATAAAGAATTGATTTCATAATTTCTTTTCATTTTTTTCCTGAAAAAACCACATACACATGCATATAACTTATGTATATATTGTTGAGAATGTAAGAATTAAAATTATTTAATTAATGATATAATATTTATATATGTAATCTATTATATAATGATTGTATTATACTTTCATTATACGATAAAAAGTTAGCAGTGCCAGCAACTATCTCTTGAGAACACTAGTCATAGATACTTCCTTTTTTTTTTATTCTCTCTTTTGACCTTGACCTTCTGTGATTAAGGTTGAGCAAAGAACAAAAGATCACTTTTTTGTTATTTGTTCACTTAAGTAATTTAACATGTTAAGGTACAAGTGTTATGTCTGTTTAGCATATGCTACACCAAAAGTGAGTGCCAAGGCATCCATTCCAAAGATGCATCTGTATTGTTCGCCACTTGGCAGATGCTGATATTATAAAACAAACTATTACTATAACAAACAAGTCTTACAAGTTATATGTTTAACTGCCAACAATCTGCCAAGTGGCAAACAGTAGAGATGCATCTTTTGAATGGATGCCTTAGCACTCACATACTATATATCAGGGGTGGGCAAGCAAGAGTTCAGTGGGAGTGGAAATACAGTATAGGTTTTTCAAAATGCATGGGAGCCACAGTTCTGTACTTTTTTATTCTGTACCACAGTTCTGTACCACAATTTTATTATATAATATAAATATAATATAAAACAAATATTGAATTTTTTTAATAAAAATTTTATAAATTAAATATATTTTGTAAGAATAAATTTGTTGTATTTATTACACTGAAGTAACTACAGTCTACACATGATGAGATGGCTTTATAGTTCTTAAAGTTCTATATAGAAATCATACTATGGTATATGGAATACTCCATATTTTAGAGTAGCTGGAATTTTTGCTTATTTGCTTCAATATTTATTATTCACTAACTTGAAGATAACTGTTATGCATTGACAACACTATTGCCTCGGAGTATGGGGTATCTGATCAGTGTCTTACATAAAAGAAATGCAATAAAGGCAATTGTAAAGAGCCATAGACTTGTTCTTTTTTATAGCAGTTAAGACATAATATTTGGTGATGAGGATCGGATCTGATTTTTTGCATAAGCACTGCATTTCTGTAAGTCTTTGGGTTACGTTAATATGTCAAATTTTGAGAGTATTGAAGAACTGAACTCTAATACACCGGGTTCTTGGAAGATGTATGAAGAATGCTTGGAGGTCTATCTACCAGCAAATAACATAGATGATGAACAAAGAAAAAATGCAAATCTTTTAACAGTAGTCAGATCACAGACTTATGAACTAATTAGGTCATTAGCTGCCCCAAAATTAGTGAATGATTTAAAATATGAAGAAATAACTGGATTGTTAAAAAAAACACTTCAATCCTGAACCTAATGAAATAGCACAAAAATTTAATTTTATTAAGTGGAATCAGTTATCAAATGAGACAATTTCATAGTATATAGCAGAACTTTGTCTTCTAAGCAAACATTTTAATTTTGTATATTAAGATATAGACTTGTACGCAGCATTCATGAAGAAAGTCTTAAAAAAGATTGTATTGGAACAGACATTAACATTTCGCACAGCCCAGAGAATTTGTCTAGCAAATGAAGTAGCATACTGAGCTATGTCTACTATTCAAGGCCAGAGTTCCACAGTTAATAAGTTACATTCTAAGAGAAGAATGTTAAAAATGAACAACAAATCAATTAATGTCAGGTATTATAGATGTTTAGGAGACCATTTTGCTTCTGATTGTTTATTTAAAGACAAAGTTTGCAGAAGTTGTAATAAAAACACCATATATTTAAAAGCGTGCAGAAATAAGGAAGGAGAAGCTACTATAAAATGCCATCACAGCTCAAAGAAATTCCAAGTGGGAGCCTTTCAATTTCCTTTTTTCCATGTCATCAGAAAAAGTACTCTTAAACATGAGTCAACCAGTACAAAAATCATTTTGCCTTTAAAAGGACCTGCTAGATCTATGTATAACCTAGACCAGGGTCTAGAAGGCCAGATCCATGGGTGAGGAGGTGTATTCCTCAGATTATTTCTTCTTTGTTTATTTGTTGCTGCAAATATAAATGAGATTTTACATTTTTAAATTCACATATTATATGTGTGCTCTTCCAATTTGCAAACATACAGCACCGTTCACATGGAAAAAAGTTGATGTACAAGGCTGAAAAGTTTATATTTAAAAAAACAGCCATTTCATTTGCAATGACCCAATACATCTGTCATATTAGATCTCCTCCTTATAACCTGTGATGAATGGTCAAGCAAAGCACATCATCCAAACTGTAAAGAATCTGTTCAGACAAAATAGGAGGGAAGAAGACTGGAAAGTATATTTATTACATATTCTTCTCACCTTGTGAATGGTGCCTCACTTGGAAACAGGAAAATCCCAGAAGAACTTTTAATGAACAGGAAATTGAAGACTCTCCTAGATTGATTACATCCTGATCTAAATTTGGAAATGCATAAAAATCAAAAGTCCAAACACCTCAATGCTGCTATGCCCCATCTGGAAAGGAAGATAAGTGATCCTGTGTTTTATAGAAATTATAATGACAAGGATCAAAAGTGGATGGCTGGAACTTTTGTTAGCATGTCAGAACTAGTGACTTGTGAGATATCTACTCCTGAAGGTGATGTATTGTGACAACATCAAGAACAAGTAATTCCTCGTTCCTTACCAAAGGATACAGATACTGAGGACATAAACAGTAAATTGACATTCCTGACGGAACAAACACTCAGTGAAAGATAATGCATATGTACTATCAGCCAAAATATCTTGAAGATTTTGTAATTATCTAAGAAGGAAGAAATCTTATGTATTGGCAACATCATTCCCTCAAAATTTGGAGTATAAAAAATTGGCTAACAAAGGAGCCCACTGTTCTTTGTCTAGTCAGTATCCTACATATAAATGAAGTGCAATTGTAAGGAGCCATAAACACTTTTATTCATAGTAATTAAGATATAATATAGATGAAGTAAGTACAAGTAGAAACAAAACTTCATAACAAACAAGAATTTAGTGAATCAATTGATTAGTTAGTTGATGTAAACTGTATATGTTTTTCCCCTGAAACAAAATACTATGATTGTCTTGAATTAAATTATTTTTCAAATCATGAAATGACAACAAAAAAGAATATCTTGTCTTAAACATTTAAGATTAAAGAACATTTATTAATAACTTGTAAAGGCTTTAAATGTCTTTTCTCATTATAGCAAAAACAAATAATCATCTTAATTTTAACTTAGTTTTGTTAAATTATAAATAAAAAATAATGAAACTAACCACTACTACAATTATAAACTCTTTGACCAGTTAATAATATATCGTATGCAATCAAACTAAAAAGCCTATTGAAAAATACTTCTCCAGTTGCCAAAGTATATAAACATTCTGCTGCACCTGAAAAAATTTTAAATTTTATTATTTTTGATATTTATATTAAAATATTATAACATGAAAAAACTTTAAAAACTACAATAATTAACTGTAATTTCTAATTTCAACATTTGATAATTTTATGAATTAATCCATTTTTTATATGAGGAATATATGAGAGATGATCAAAAAAATAAATTCATAACATTAATAAATCAAAGATTTTAGTAAATATGCACATTTTGACAATTTACAATGATGATGATAGTTTTCAACATAATGGAAGCACTTGTTACAGTATATGAAAGTTATTCATCCTAGATGCATGTTTGTAAGTGGAACAATGTTTAACAAATGCACTTTTAGAACAGGAAACAAAAAAATACTGGATGCAAATGTGGATTGTATAATAAGAGTCTAATGTTTCCCAACAGAAATATTGCACAAGTTCTGAATCTACTATTGTATATCATAACTGGTCTGATATTATCCTAGACAGCAATCATATTATCGCAATGAAGATCAGATTTATTTCCCAAATGGTTCACCAAATTGAATTGTTACAGTTATGCATCATCTGGCATATGTCTTGAATTATTTAACTGTGGACAATATAATCTTTTCTTTTATCTATCAATAACATTTGAAATTTCAATAAATTCAGTGTCTTAAATGATAGGATTTATAAACTTAATTTCTAATCGACTAATGCATAATGTAATGCCATTCTTAAAATAAATGATGTAAAAAAGTTTAATTTTTCAAAATGATCATATAAGATCATTTTGAAAATATATATTCATGATTGAATATTAATTCGTAGATTAAAAGCATTAGTATACTATTAAAGAAGGTGTAATTCATAAAGCAGGTGATGAAGAGGTGGTCTAACAGATCTGATCAGGCCATTCAAAAAGCACTCCCAATGTTTAATGGAAGGTTGTTTGCAAATCATTAAAGGAAGCAAGATAACACTTCTGCCATCTTAGACCATTGATGGTTGGGTAACTGAGGCAAAGGCATAAACATGCTGCTCTAAGGGACCCAAATTCAATCAGGTTAACTCAGAAATTTCATAGCTGAATTAACTAAAATATGTCAGGTTTCATCTTTCACAACTAGTGTGCTGGTCAAACCCACAATGAATATGAGAAAAGGTGTATTTTTAATGTTTTTAAAGTAGAGAGTTAAAAATTATAAAAATCTCAGACTATCTGGCTGCATATAAATTCATATACTTGAAAGAAGAAATCTTTATGGGTAGATTGATCTGGAGCTTTGGGCTCCTTCTTCACCAAATGGCTACACCCATTGTAAGCCTGGCCAAACCTATAATAAGCATATCAAAAAATTCCTCTTAGTGCCCACAGGGTACAAACTTAAAAAAACAATTACATGCAGACCTTTAATGGCTATGAGATGGCTAAGTCCTCTCAGCTTAGTCAGTAGTGCCTATATGCAGTATGCATAATATATGCTTTTGCTTTCATCACATTAGTGTTACTTTTACACTTAAAGTGTAGCTAATAGCTCTAGTGCTGGCTGAAAAAAAAATATCAATTACAATCTTTTCAGTTTCCAGTTTTCTAGTCTCCCAATTATTTAATCATGGCTACAGAATTGATCATATGTAAACAAATATAGTCAGTTCTCAATAAAGTAAGCCTATTTGTTCCAAACCAGTGGCGTGCCGTCATTAGAAGCGGTGGATGCGCCGCTTCCCTTGTATTTTCTAAAAAATAAATACATATTAATTTTAATTATATGAAAATAATCGCACAATATTTTATTATAACCGCATTATGTATCTTATTCTGGAGCATAAGCAAGAAAACCCAGCGTAACTATCTCCACCAACTCATCATGGACGAACTGAAGAAAAACAAAAGCAACCTCGTATACTTTTCGTGGACCCGCGCCCATCAATGTGTAATAGGAAATGAGGAAGCAGATGTGCTGGCTAAGGAGACAGCCACTTCTTCTGTTACACCAAGCTTCGATGACATCCCAACGGTGGCTATCAAGAATCTCATTAGAGAAACGCTCATCCACATGTGGCAGAGGGAATGGGAAGAAGCGGACACTGGTAGGACTACCTTTAAATTCCTGCCTAACATTCCCAACCGTCTCTCTCTCAACCACATAAATGGCAACTATTTCACCAGCCAACTCCTCACTGGCCATGGGAACTTTCGCCAATATCTCAATAGATTCCACCACAGCGATACCCCCTTCTGTCAGTGTGACAGTGGCGATATAGAGGATCCCCTGCACTTCATCTTTGATTGCAACCTCTATGACACACAGAGGGATCAACTCATTCACAAAGCCCTCACTGAAGGATTCAACTGGCCCTGCACGCCCGATCTCCTCATCAACAACAGTGCCACCTACAATGGACTTACCGATTTTATCCGGGAAACCGGCGCTTTAAATCCAAACTTCACCAACCGGAATCAGACAAGGGACTCTTCACACGACAGTTGACCTCTACACCAGGGGCCGCGTTATAACCGGCAAAACATGCACCCGTTTGTAACTATCACCATTTTCAACTCCGGTATTTATATTTATTCTATAACCACAAAGCTTTTCTTTCATATGTAACGCGCCATAATTACGTGTACACTCTTTCTTTTTGCATACCGCACATGTATCCACCTATTTATATTACTGCGTTGTTCGCGCTGACGATTTCTCTCATCTTCACCATCTTTCCTATCACACTTCTACCCCCCTTATCCATTACCCCTTCTCCCTTTTTCTTTTCACCCAGGCGATACCCCTGAGTAGTCCTGGTCTTCCGCCCCTTTCATTAAAAATAAAAAAA